>NC_056730.1:528530965-528830965 GCF_019279795.1 Protopterus annectens | reverse complement strand
ATCCAGTCGTCCAGGTTCCTCTTAAAGAGGGCTAGAGAGGTGCTCTGCTTGACATGGAGAGGGAGTCTATTCCACAGACAGGGGAGTCTTTGCGACACAAATCTATCCTGGCAACAAGTTCTATTAATGTCACAGACCAGGTTAAGGCCTTGTGTGTGGGTTGCATGAGTGTAGTTTGTCTTATGTATATGCAGCAACTCCATCAAGGCTGGGTCTGAAATGGCCTTGTATGCCAGACACAAGTCACCTCTGAGCAGTTTGTATGAGACTGACTGGAGGGACAGGGCTTTTAGCCTATCTGTATAGGATAGGTGTTTGAGACCCTGGATTTTCCTGGTCGGGAACCACTGTGGGCTCTCCAACTGCTGCATGTGCTTGGCAAGGTACATGCCGAAGGGGGCATTGTACTCAATAATGAGTCTTATAAGGGAGGAGTACAGGGATGTTATGACTCAGTGTTCCTGGATGAAATACCCTTATTTATGAGGTGGACCATATAGAAAGCCTTCCGTACAATGGAGGCAACGTGGTGGTCAATAGTCAGGTTGCTATCAATCTGGGTGCCCAAGTCCCTCACGACTGATTACATGCATAGTACATTGTTATTAATGTGATAATTAGTGGGGATGACATTTTCCCCAAAGGGGATAATGATGCATTTCTTGGCATTCAGTTTTAGGCTATGCTTCTGGCACCAGTCATTAGTTTGGGTAAGGCCTTCTTGGAGGATGTTCACATCATTAGGGGAATTTAAGACAGTGCCCAGCTTGCAGTCATCTGCAAACTTGGTCAGCCACAGACCACTGGTTTTTGCTTGCACCTCAGAAAAGTATATCCCAAACAGTAGAAGCCTTAAGATCAATCCTTGGGGTACATCGCTCGTTACAGGTCTACTACTAGAGGTGGCTTCCCCTACTTTGACTGAGTGGGTTCTATCAGTGAGCCAGTTAGCTACTCATCTGGTAACATAAAGGTTGATGCCTAGCAGGGAGAGTTTCTCTGTTATGCCTGAGTGGGGAATAGTGTCAAAGGCTTTGACTAGATCACTAGATCAAGGTAGATGGTGTACACCATCTTCCCCTCGTCCATGGCTTTGGTGACTGTTTCAAAGAAGTCAACCAAGTTTAACAGGCATGATCTCTCTTTGAGAAAGCTAAACTGTGTAGGGTCAAGCATTTGGAGATTGCCAATGTCCTTGTTTATAAGGTCCATGATAATGAATTCCATGGCCTTACAGATCAGGATAGTTAGGCTGATGGGCCTGTAATTGCCTGGGTCAGTGGACGCTCCACATTTGTGTAGAGGGATGTCAGTGGCTGTCCTCCATTCATCTGGGATGAAGCCGGTGCTCAGGCTTTGGTTGAATATGGTGTCTAATGGAGCTGAGAGCTCATGCTTGACTTCATGTAGGATACAGCCAGGAATGTTATCAGGTCCTATGGAGACTGTATTTTTTGCCTTTGAGAGGGCATTAAGTTGCTGATGAGGGGAGGGGGGGGGCAGGTGCTGGGGATGTCCTGGTTTACTGATGGGGGCTGGCAGGGAGGTGAAGTTTTCACTGAACCTGTCTGCCAGCAGGTTGGCTATATCTATGGCATTTGTGTATGTGGTGTTATTGACCACCAGTTCAGAGCAGATTTGGGTGTTGCCTTTGAGATTGCGGACATATATGAAGAAGGCCTTTTGTTTGTCCTTGGTGGATGGGGCCAATTTGGACTCGAAGTTAGCCTTAGAGGATTTCACCAGTGACCTTATTTGCTTGTTCAGACAAAGGAGAGATTGGTTCCAACTTGGCACCTGCTCCTTTTTAGCCCTGGACAGCAATTTTTTCCTTTTATTATAGAGTTTGTTTATTGCTGCTGTCCACCAGACAGGTTTACTCTTCCTTGAGGAAGATGATTTGGTCCTCTCAGGTATTACTGAGTCCATACAACTATGTAGGTGCTCATATAGTTTTTTGGTGTAGGCTTGGACATTAGTGCTAGTTTTAACTGAAGGGACAGTGGCTGTGAAGCTGCTTATACCTGCTGTGAGGAGACTGTAGTCAGCTTTGGAAAAGCTTTTTCATTTGACCCTGACAAGGGGAGGAGGGACAGGGGAGATCGTGACTTCAAAAGTGATCGCTTTATGGTCGTATCTTACCAAGGAAGATGACACTGTAAGGTTGCTACGGTGGCTACTCATGTTGGTTAGAACTAGTTTCAGGATATTTTCACCTCTCACAGGGGTGTCAACCAGCCAATCCATGCATTGGCACTGACGAAGTTGAGGAATCTCTGGGCATTCATGTTTGGGCTAGAATAGGTCTTCCACTCTATGGTTGGGTAGTTAAAGTCACCCAGGATCAGGGTAGATGGTTTAATCTTCATGGATTCAAGTAAGTCCAGATAGATGGAGTGGGCATCCTTAGTCATGGTTGGGGGTCTGTAGCTAGCTATTATTTGAATAGGTGTTTTGTCAACAATTAACTGCACTTGGAGTGTCCCCTGTGCGTCATATCATTTGAACAGCCTGGAGGTGTGTATGTCTTTAATAAATATTGAAACTCCACCTCCTCTGGCTTTGTAGCCCTCCATTTGGGGTCAGAAAGTATGGTAGGATAAGTAACCTGGTAAGGTTGGGGTGCTTTCCATAGCTTTGAACCAGGTTTCAGTGACTGCACAAATATCAGCATCCTCCAGGGCAAAGAATGCTTGCAATGAGTGCAGTTTCATGCTAAGACTCCTAGTATTTAACAACACGACCTTTAAATTTCGTTTATAAGAATTTTTCATGTTGGTAATTTTGTGTTCATGACTTTGCCTATGGGGCACTGTGGGAGAGGTAAGACCCTTTGCCAGAAGCCTAAAGCCTAGGGGAGACAGATGAAGGCCATCTCTGGCAAAACATTGTGGTCTGTTAATCATGTCCTCCCAGGCTGTCAGGTACTGGATCCCCTTGGAATGATACCAGAAACTAAGCCAATTGTTAAAGTCAATCGTTTATGTTTGTATTGGGGTATCATTCTGGGTGATGGTCGGATGCTGCTTAAGGCTAGAGACATACCTGCCTGGGACACATATTCAGCAAGCTCAATCATGTCTCTCGTCATGTAGTCCAGAGAGGTACGTCTCAAGTCATTCACACCAACATGGACTATGACAGAGTCATAACAGTACCTGTTGTCAAGAGACTTGAGTGTGTGCATGGTATGGTGGATTCTACCACCTGACAAGCAACTTACTCTGACTTTCTCCTTGCCTAGCCTTGTTAGGGGCACAGTTGTGCGTCTCACAATAGAGTCTGCTATGACTAGTATGTTGGTTTGTGGTTGGGCCTTAGAGGCTGTAAGACACAAACATGTGTACTATGTGTGATGTTTGGTGCTGTGGGTTGTGATGTGCATGTGTGTTTTTGCTTCAGAGGTCTCTTTTGTTTAGGTATGTTTTTGTTGAGAACCCCCG
Source organism: Protopterus annectens (assembly GCF_019279795.1). Lineage (NCBI taxonomy): Eukaryota > Metazoa > Chordata > Ceratodontiformes > Protopteridae > Protopterus > Protopterus annectens. The sequence continues at coordinate 528,827,522 of NC_056730.1, read as the reverse complement.
CATATGTTGGAGTGTGTTGTACAGATGTGGGTGGTGTTAGAAGTGTGGTGTTCGTAGTGTTTGTGCAGACAACCTTTTCAGTACCAGATGTACTGGCTTGTGACTGAGACATCAAGGATTCTAGGTTCTTAATGTGATTGCATCTCTCACATATTGTGTTCCTAGGTGGTAGTAGTAGTAGAGGTTTTTTTTGTGTACATAAAGCAGTTGCTACACTGTCTCAGGATGCCCATATCAACCTGACTAGCATGAGAAACCATAGGAAATTGTCCGTCCATGGTTATCAGGATCTGTGGAAGAAAGGTCAGGGATAGTAGAGTGGGTACTATCTGAGGAGAGTACCTATAGGTGTGAGTAGGGCTGGATAAAATCAATACAGTAGCTGTAGGCAAGGGCCTCACTCACACAGGAGTGCTGGTAAGGGAAAAAATGCAACTGAGATACCTCGCAAAGGGCTAAAACAGTACAGCGGCAGTGTATAATGGGCAAACAAGCACAAACCTATGCAAATGCTGGGTTTAAATACCACAAAAACTAAAGTAAAATAGAAACACTGGAATTGACCAATCAACCCTTGTCTCTGAGCTCTTGCTCAACACCCTATGCCAGACCAGTTCCAACCAGTTCACTTACTCCCACTAAGTGCAGGCAGGCCCTGGCCAATACAAGATAGTGTAGCAGGAAACACAGGAATCACAGAAACAGATCTGAATTCAGCAAAACCTGTAACCAGACTATTCTAACGATATTTATACTCTGTTTAGGTCAATTTAACACAGGAGAACAGATACACACTTAAATATAACAGTAGCAAACAAGAACAAACTGATTTAAATAAATTAACCAATTAACCAATAAAAAAGCTCAAAACTGAGCCCTGTTCCAGCAGTCTTCAATCAAAGAGAAATACAACCATAAAGATATTTAGGTTTACTACGATTATAGTTGCCGTTCCAGCAAAAGTTTAGATGGGGTTTGATACTTTTTTAAAATTATTTTATCTTTGGGATCTTTATAACTGAGGTAGTAAGATTGTTCCACAGGCTAACCACCAACATGGTGAACAAATACTCACAATAGTGTTTCTTCCCCACAATGGGTTTGATTAGGTGTTGAGACTGAGATCATAGACAAAGCACAGGAGTTTACCACTGAAGTATTGATTAAAATGTCTGAGCATTATTTACCACTGAAGCATTGATTAAAATGCTTGAGCATGAACTCAGGCAGTCCATCAATTTATGAGATATATCTAACTGGTTAGAAGCTGTGACAGACAGAGTTCATGGAGTTTAGCTCCCACAAAGCCATCATCAAGATTTGAATGCAACAAAAGAAACTTTTCAGGGTTTGAGTCACATTAGTGATATCCATTAATATACAAATGGCATTTGGCTTTAAGGGTATTTTGTAAATGTATTGCCTTTGGTAAAAAACAAGGCCTGCCTCACCCAGTTGAGATGTACTCTGTACATGTACAGATCAGGGTCATAATTACTGGCTTCCTATTATTCCACCCACCTCAGAGCTTTCCAGTGCAGTCTTACAACAGTAATTAAATTGTTTTGTTCAAATTATTTTGCACATACAATTATCTAATGTTTCCAGAATATAGGTAAAATGTAATTGCCCAGCATCAACACCTGTCTTCTCAATTTTATGTGATGCTGTGACCAGTTAGACAAAATATAAAAAAACAAGAACATTCCTTACTGTTTACTATTAAAAAAGCCAAACTTTAAATACTTAAAGGTCATCAAGTAGATCTTTGCAGTCACCCTTCAAGGGGTGGACGCCACGCAGTAAAGTACAAATGAATGCCTAAGCCCTATGCACACACTATCAAAGCATAAATCCTAAATGTTTTAGACTTTGTTAACTATTTGGGAGCCAAACATATGTTGTCCCATTGTTTCTTTGTGAATTGCTTATCCAGTCTCTCTTCACAATCTTTTCTAACCTCCTCTGATTGATTCCTAAAGTTATTTTGCAATATTTTATATACCCTGCTAATGATCCCTTTTTTAACAGCAGCTTATTTTCTAGATTCAACTAAAAACTCTGCCAGAGCAGGTCTCTCACCTAGGATTCACATATGCCTTTCTCTTTGCCTATAGTCTGATATCATTCCCTGATAGGGAAGGCAGTCTCTAGCTTCTATTCAAATGTCTTCATGGCCTCTTCCCGTTCTATTACATTTTCCTCTCTAGTTATTTTCTCCCAATACCTTGGTTCCTTTGCCAGTTGTCTACAGTAAATTCTTGACCCCTCTTGCCTGTTCTCTGTACCCCCTAATTGCAGTCATCCCTATCATCAGAATCTTTCCCCATTTTTGCATTGGCTTAGTTCTTAGAATACTCTCTGCTGCTTTACAAATATAATATTCTGTATGGCTGTTGTTATTCTTCTTAAGGATCTACATCTAAAATCCCATTTTTCCCTTATTTCTTGAACCCCCCCTTCCCCATTCACCATTATCCCATTCCACTTTAACTTATAATTTTCTGTCTGTGTTATGTATATGAGTTTAATCGTGTAACTCTAAAATATCCCTTAAAATCAGGTAATCCTAAACCACCTTGTTCTATTGGAAGGCTCAGCTTAACCAAATTGACCCTTGCCCTCTTCCCCTTCCAGATAAAATCCTTGATCTCTTTATTAGTTATTGTCCACAACTTCTCCTCTGGTTGATAAAAAGTGTGAGTACTTATTTATTCAGTGTAGGATAGTTACAGACTCTGTGCACACCAGTCGGATTCCAAAATACATTGTGAGCACTCAACACAACTTAAATGCAACAAAATGCAACACTGAATCTGTTTCCAAAATCCTCAGTGAATGCTATACTGTGATGCAAGGAAAGGAAGATATCAACCAGACAATCCTACCAAATCCATAGCAGTACTGAATAAAAAAAATGCTACCTGTGGTGCTGCAAGGCATAGAGGGGGATCTGGCTGTGCATCTTAGAAGGGAGCCAGCTAGACAGAGAGCCAACTAAGTCAACTCTCATATCAATAAATCATTGACAGGTACCACTTAGACAAACAGATGAGGCAGGCTGTGTGCAACGCGTGAACCCCACATGACATGCAGACATTGGTAACCCCATACCACGTGAAACAAAAATCTGTCTGAGTCAATGTGTACTGGCATTTGGTACAATCCAACAACAGGGTCTATATTATATGCTCGACCATTAGCATGTCGAACGCTGAAACATTGACAGCTAAATGGTGAAAGCTTAAAATTGCGAACGGCCACTTACGCAAATTTTTTCCTTGGGAATGAATTTGCTTGGCCGTTATCGGGAATTTGCCCTTTCCCCAATGTAGAGTGATCTCAGAGTTGGTATATTTAGTTTGGGGGGGTGTGGGGGGGGCGAAGCCCCCCACTTTGTTAGTGTCTGGAAGTTTATTTTAATTTGCAACGGCTAAGCAAATTTTTTCCCAAGGAAAAAATTCGAGTAAGTGGCCGTTCGCAATTTTTAAGCTTCTGCCATTTAGCTGTTGACATTTCAGCGTTCGACATGCTAAGCAGTCGAGATTCTAATATAGACCCCAACAACATATGGAAGATGCTGTATGAGTGTCACAGACAGCTGCCAGTCACATCCTCACACAATTCCTGGCAGCAATGTGCCACAAGGTAGATGAATATATACACTTTCCATCTACACCGATAGACAGGAACAATGTCATGCACCATTTCTATAACATTGTCAACTTCCCCCATGTTCTTGATGCACTAGACTACACACACATCCCTATTAAGACCCCAGTTCAACCAAAAGCAGAAAGATACACCAATAGAAAGCAGTTTGGGTTGGCATTGTTGAACTGTCATGTAGTGTGTGCAACACATGGCAGCATAATAACTGTCATGGCGACACACCTGGGGAGCACCCGTGATGCTGCCATATGGCGGAAAGTGGTGTGACTGGGTTGCATTCCAACATGGTGAAATACCTGAGGGACTACTACTGGGTAAGTACAGGAACACAACTAGGATGTAAGCTAAATACATTCCTGTCAACATTATGCATGATGACAACATATGTATCCCCTCCCCCCACAACAGGTTACTGTGGTTATCCACTTGAGCCATGCTAATGCCTCATACAGAGAACCTTCCAACCTTGCAGAGGAGGCATGCAATATAGCACATGCCATGACAAGAAACATCACAGAGTGTGTGTTTGGTATACTGAAGGCCAGGTTCAGATGTCTGGACACATCCATGGGGTGCATTGCAATACACTCTTGAAAGGACAGCACAGACAGTTGCTGTGTGTGCCATGTTATACAGTATGCTAACAACCACACATGGTGGTCTGCCTGCTACAGGTGTGGGTGACCTACCCCAAGAACCCCTGATGCCTGAAGATAAAATTCTACATCTATATGAGAAGGAACAGGAGAATGCAGGGGGCAGAAGAAGCAAGCATAGGTGAAGGAGGATGCGACCACTAGTCCTGACTCAGGCAACATGGCAGCATCTAACACACACCTTGGAGTCACGATAAGCCACACTTACAGAAGTACACAGATTAAACACTGATGTTCAGGTGTTGCCCCATCACAGCAGTACAGATCGCAGCTAATGAAAATTACCTAGTAGATGTACACACTGAGCATTAGACATAACAGCATAATTGTAAGATATAACAATATGAACATGTACAAAATCTATTATGACAGAGACCATCAACTCAGGCCACATGTGGCACAGGTATGTATGCATATTCATACTGGTGTACATGGATATGGCAGACAACAAGTGACATACTTGTGTGAACCCCATCTCTATATCTCCACTATCAAATGATGCTAAGAGGAAAGCAAGTCAGGCACACTACAGAACTGTTGCCAATATCACTGGTAACATATAGGAATGTAAAGTATGGAAAAATTGTCATGTATTGAATAGAGTCACCTAGGTCAGTAAAAGTGACAGATTCCTGAGGTATCAGACTTCATAGCAACCACAGACAGAAGAAATCATCAGTGGTCTGTGTGACACCCCCTCCTCTGGGCTAGTAATCAAGGATTCTGAATCCTCACCACTGACACTGGTGAGGGATATTCACTTTTAACAAAGATATGTACACACAGTATTTCTAGATGCAGCTCTCTGCACCAAGCACAATTTCCCTTAAGAGCACACAGGGAATGCACTTAGTCTGGGTATCCCTCTCACTCTCTCCAGGCCCCCAGTAAAACTCCCCATTGTCACAGTTTAGAGTTGAGTCCTCATCCAAGTTTCCCAGGCCAAATCCTCCAACAATCTCTGTGAAATCAGTGCTCTGTGTCCCTGCTGCAAGTAGCTGACACACACACACACACACACACACACACACACACACACACACACACACACACACAAGATTTACTAGCTATACCGCTCTGCCCAGACTAATGAATATAAGTACTCTCAAAGGTTAAAATATTCTTAAAAGACAAGCCACAATGAAAAGTTCAAATGCATTTAATAATAAAGCAACACAAACATAGTAAATATCTATTTACAATAAACAGCAGAGTTTCAATCACATGAAATATTCAAAATAACACGGACGAATAGATTCACACAGATACAGAAAAACAGTAGTTAACTAACCTCACTATATTTTTTTGACTGATCTAAAGAATTACTATCCCCTGGTTACTTACTAAAGTAAGGCAAGATGAAGTGGGTGAGAGATCCTTCTATGTCAGGTTCCAAAAAACAGACTACTGTGAGACATCTGTCTCATCTAGTATTAAAACATCGTTTCTGTCCTGGATTACAGAATGACATCAGATACATCTGGTCATCTGACTTCTGGTTCCCATACTACCCCCCTTTACTATAACCTGAACCAGAATCTCACATATATGTATCATGCACACAGATAGAGCTTTGCTAAGATATGTTATAGCATCTGGAAGTCATAAAACCATTTCAGCACTCCCACCTTTCCAAGGTAGCAATTAGTTCACTGCTAAACACAATACAGCAGGATTCCTAGTACTTATTTTTACATATATTTCATCTCTGGTTGCAATCATAACTGTAAGATACACTCTTTATGGCCTACCAGGTAATTTAATTTCAGACTATTTTTCAAAGTTACCCTAGGCTGAGCTTAACCTCTTCTCTTCCAGTATCCTATGTCACAATATATACATTTAATCAGTTACAATAGTACAGTCTGACACACATGTATATTTCTTTTCTATCCAACAGGACACACTATTGTTACATTTTTAACACAAGCAGCTTTACAAATACATTTTCAACACACTCATCTGTACAAATCAGTTTGATATACAAATGACATATAATTCTTTACAAAACTCCAGCTAGTTATGCTGGCATATTTTGCACATCCCCTGACCTACTTCTCCTGGCATAGCTGGCAATACCTCACTTTGTCACAGCCTGCATAGCATTCATCATCACCAAGTGGTGAGACTGGCATTACAGGACATAGTGGATGAACTGTCAGTGTTACTCTAATACAGTGTAGGGAGCCCATGCTGATGGCACACACCACAGTCCTGGCTGCCCCTTCCACATATGGAAACACTTGGCCTATTGTTGCTCCACAGAGGGGGAGATGGAGTGATGCCAACATTTGGAGACACATTGTGGGAATGAGCATGTGTGTGACTTGACTGTCTGGTTGTGACCACTGGGCCAGCAGCAGATATGTGTGCATGTTGCAGCATAGACATTGATGCCTGATGGGCAAGGGTTTCTTTACTGACAGGGTGCCTGCATCTCCCATGTGGCACTCGGCTCAGCACAGTCAAGGCATGCAGAACCCTGCTCGTACTTCAGCACTGCTGTAGTACTGCCGTAGCCAGCGATTAAACTGACAATGTCACAGATAATGTGCTTTCATTCTGAACAGCCAGTGCTGCCATGACCTCACTGTGTCTGCCCTCCTGTCCTTCTTGAAACACACTCAGCTAGTGTGCAACACAATCTGTGACATGAGCAAGTCCACAAATGTCAGATCCATGATGTCACTAGGAGCACTCATTTGCCTGTAGGTGTAGGCAGACACCCTCTGACACATGCCCATGCACACCAGCTACAAGCCTATGTATATTGCACCAGGCAGTATCACTCTTTTTTTGAGGAAGTGTTAACATCACCAGCAGACTCAACATGGGATTGTGATCCACAGACCTCATCATGTCCAGCATCTGATGCTCACAAATTATCAGAATAGCTGCCCATGTTTTCCTCCACATATGAGGCTACAGCCTCATCCATATGACTGTTACCATCTGGGCCAAACTATATCACCAAATCTGTGTCCTCTGTGCCGGGGCCCATGCTAGCATAATGAGACACATCAGATCCCACATAAGGATCAGTGTATGGTCTAATGGAGGATGAAGGCAGTGGATGTACTAAAAGAAGAGACAGATGACACAGGTCAGGTAAATGTGCATATATCACTTGCTGGATATCATTACTGACATATGGCCCAACTATATAACTACAACATTACAAATGCTAAAGACTTACCAGCAACTCATTGAAAAATTATATGGTGCTGCTTACTGTGATGGATTTGAAGTCTTCTTAAGACACTCAGTCTTGCTGGTTGGATTCTGTTAAAATTCAAAGTCTGGTTATATTTGCTTTCACAGTCTGTTGCATACAGAAACTTGCAGAATATACACTGATGAGAGAATATACTTTGCAGCATCAACTTAGAGCAGTAACAAATAACTTTTTATAATAAACCAAACAGACTAATTTTGCAGCTTAAAGTACTGTTTTACTTTACTTCTCATATGGTACAGATGATGTGAGAGATATAACATTTACCTTGAGACAAATGTGTCTCTACAAATACCTCTAACATAACTGGATTCATACAGCTCTTTATATACAATTTTAGTCATGCACATACATATACATTTCCTCTTGGTATTCTATTTTGGAGAATTGTTCATCCTGCAGAAACAGTACTGATTGTTGCAGATGCTGACGCAAATGCTGACTTATTATTATTTTTAAGCTTCCTTGTTTAACAATGTCTTGTCACATTTGTTGAATTTTATAAGAGGCCAGCTTTTCTGACAGTGTGAACATCCTGTTTTTTGTCTTTTGTATAAGAACATCTGTTCTTGTGCCAAGGAAACAGATTGTAACAGTGTCATAAACATGTCCTGTTGTTTAAGGAAACATTGTGTCCATTATGCAGAAACATGTCCTGTTGTTTAAGGAAACATATTGTGTTATTTTTATATGCAGAAAAATATGTCTTTGTTCTTTAAAAGTAGATTTTGCATTTTTGCTCTTGCATACATCCTGTTTTTAAGTCTGTAAGGAAAAAATGTCCATTCAGCAGATTCCTTATTTTCCAAGCCATGGTAATTTAGTATGGATGCTGATCACATATTACTAAACTCTATTTTTACATTTAAGCAAGCTTTATCTTATACCTTATTTATGAAAGTAAAAACAGATCCACTTGGAGTTAATGCTCCTAGTAAAAAGCTCAATGAAATAATGCCAAAAACACAAACTAGGAGCAACGCAATGAAGGGCATATAAATATCGACTCCAAACCACGTAAATAAATCTCGTCCTCAGGAATAACAGTCCACAAACAGAAGGTGTAGGCAAAACGTAAAAAATAATTTAATTGAGTGCACATAAACAACGGTTAGAGCTTTCGCATCACTGCTTCATCAGACCAGTAGTAAATGACTCAATACAGTTTAAATATAGTTAATGGCAGGAAGAACAATAAACATTTAAAGGTAAAACCCTCATAACATAAAAAATGCTCCATATGAATACCTGCATCTAAAAATATGTGTCACATTAATTAGATTCTTTAGATCAGTATTAAAGCATACTGTGTAACTTAAAATCTTTAAAACTTTTAAGTATAAATTCATATTAAATAGCATACATATGCATGCAATAAACACACTTCCTAATACAAATGCATCTAGCTGTATACAATTATAAACCTATCCAAAAAGCTCATTTAAAAATATATCTGTATACGACTACAGAATGGACAGCACATGTAGCCATAACCAATCAGCTTTAAATCTCTTAAATAAATATTCAAGCATTCAGATAAATTGTGTATATGTGATAGCGTATTCATAAAAACAAATATAAATATAAATATAAATATACATTACTTTAAACATCTATCTAAATATATCATTCACTACAAATTTGCATCATAATTTAACAGAGAACCAACTTCTTAAAAATCTAGAACCATCATTAACAACACAAGTCAATATGTATACACATACACAAAACTTGGGTATGTACAAGCTTGCAGACACCTAGGTTGGAATATCCTGTTATATCTTGAGTCTCCAACCTAGGTGTCTGCAAGCTTGTTATCAGTACACTTTTTCATGTATACTTTTTTATACATACCCAAGTTTTGTGTATACACAATTTAACCGTTGTTTATGTGCACTCAATTAAATTATTTTTTACGTTTTGCCTACACCTTCTGTTTATGGACTGTTATTCCTGAGGACGAGATTTATTTACGTGGTTTGGAGTCGATGTTTATATGCCCTTCATTGCGTTGCTCCTAGTTTGTGTTTTTGGCATTATACCTTATTTATGTTGCATATTTGTAGCAAAGTTACTTTCAACCTTAGTATATTGTTGAGCACACTCTAACAATTCCCTCTTTTTTATTTTAAACTAGGGAAATAAATTCAGCATTATTTGATAATACTTTTTCATTATGACAATTAACAACAGTAACTTGACTAGCTTTTGCTAAGCAGACTTTAATACATGTAAATAATATGCAACCAAGCATTACAATAACAATAAAAGAAATTAAAAATACAGTGATTTTTTCCTATCCATCCTGTAAATAGATTACTAAACCATTCACTCCAATCATCATTCCAGTTTTTTTTCTAGTATGTTGAGACACTTGTGCAATCACTTCTAAATGTGCTTTTACAGATTCTGTTTTGTCTGGAATAAATGTACAACATTGTTCTCCTATTAAAGCACATGTACCCCCTTGGGATGCTAATATGTAATCTAATGCCATTCGATTTTGCAAAACCATAGTTCGTATTGCTGTCATTTCGACAGTAATATCAAGGACTGCATTGAAAGTGGCATTTGCCAATACCTCAACTAGTTTAGATAGTTTTCTCAGCTCCCAGGTGGCTTTTGCAGCCCCGTACCAAGGGAAAATACCTGCTCCAGAGATTACATCATCTCCTAAATCCATATCTTTTAATTTAATATAATCAAGATTTTGATAATATATACGTGATGTATCTAAGGTGTCTACTGGATTTTCTGGACTTTCAATCACAGGTAATATATCCCTTTTCTTTTTTGCATTTCTAATGCTTCCTTTTGGTAACTCTTTTACATGATGCATTGCTGGTACCACCAATCCTATATAACTGGTGCCATCCCATCCCTTTGGTAACCATTTATAAGCATATTTACCACAGATATAATATAACCCATCTGATAGAGCAACACTGCTATTTACCAGACTGCAATTTACTTGCCCCATACTAGGAGTTTTATCATGTACAACTGTAAAGTTTTTATCTGTTTTACTTCGCCAACATGTAATATTGGTTTTACACTCATTTTTTTCATTTTGTGAAAAATGAAATACTGCTGTGTCACTTGATATTAACTGACCCTTAATTGGTATTAAAATAGGAAAACCATGAGAATATACTCCACGTACTGGTATGTGGCTGTGAAAATTTATCATTTCAATTGTTTGAATACAATTGCTATTACCCACTGGAACAGTTACATTTTGTTGAAAACATGTGATCCCCTGCACTATAGCAGATAACTGTACTCTTGCTTTACGTAATTGTACATTTATGACTTGATCTCCTGTTTCATTTATTAATACCCTCCAACTACTAAGAGAATTTAGTGGAACAGGTATTAGAGGCATTACCCCTGTTATTTTTGGTATTAAACTACATACCCAACAATTAGAAACATTCATGCTTTTTGCATACCAGCATTGTCTTGCTAAAAAAGTGTTAAAAGATGGTGACCAATCTTGTTCATTTTTCCACATTTCTTTACACTCTCTCTTATGTAACTTTACAGTTTAACAGGTTGTAAGTATAATTTAATACTAAGCAATACAATAATAGTTAGTATGATAGCTATTATCAATTTAAAAAAACATCCTTTAAATAGAAATTCCATTGTTGAATCATTTTGCCTTTGATCATCCGAAACTGGATTTCCAAAAGGATGCACTTTACACCATGTCAATTTCATTATGGTTTTCTCTGTTGGAAACCTACAAGAGAATACATTTAATCATATTTACATTGCTCAGTATTTTTGATCATTCTTAGTTGATCTTTATGTATCAACATTGTTCTGTTTTTCTTTTTTCCTTTGATTTTTTACACTAATGGTCCAATTTGTTCCACTACTTCAAAAGGGCCTTGCCAATTGCTAGCCCATGGTCCTTCCATTTGGAATGTTTTTACCAATATTTTGGTTCCACAGGGAAGGTTTTCTTCAGCTGGTAATATTGGCACCTTTTTCCATAGATGGAATGCTTGCTCCCTTGCATTATAGTCACATATACTAGTAAGTTGTTTTAGCCATTCCTGATGTTTGCTGATTTCTAGCATGGGCCTACCATTAGGTAAATCTGGGTCAAATGGTAATTGTATGGGCATTTTGTGGCCTGTCATTATTTCATATGGGGAAATACCTGTTTTGCTGTTTGGTGTTGGTTGAATACCCATTAAAATACAAGGCAGATGATGTACCCATGTATTGCCCTTTTCCAACCATGCCTTTTTTTAGACGTTCTTTTAACGTCCGATTCATACATTCTACAATTCCATTAGATTGTGGATGGTATGGTACATGAAACCTTTGCTGTATGCCTAACAAATTACACATTTGTTTAATGAGATCACTAACAAACTGTGGGCCATTGTCTGACTCTATGACCCATGGCCATCCCCAATGACAGAAAATATTTTTCCCTAAGGCTTCTGCTGTTGCCTTTGCTGTCATGGTTTTGGTAGGAATTGCTTCTACCCATTTTGAAAAGATGTCCACTACTACTAGTAGATACCTGTAACCTCCCTTTGCTGTTGGTAATGGACCTGCATAATCTATTTGAACTGCATACCATGGCCCATCCGCTGGCTGTACTCAATGTAACTGAGGCCTTTTGCTTTTAGCATTTACCTGCAAACAGATTAAACATTCTTCTATAATCAGTTTGCAGACCTTTTTTAAATTTGGATTCCAATACTTTTCTTTTACAACTGCCCATAACTTATCAGTTCCTATATGGCCCAGTATTTGGTGATTTAACTTGACCAACTGGCGTGCCAACTGAAATGGTACATATGGCAACTGTATCCCTTTGGAGGTGGTGTATGCATAGTACTCCTTTGGTGATATACCTGCTAATCTGCATTGATCAGTTTCTTCTTTTAAGCCCTGTTGTTTTTGTATATTTACAAGGTCTTTCTCTATTGACTCTATCTAACTCTTTTAAGACACTAACTTCTACACTGGCATACTCCATATTCTGGAAGTTCTTTTCCATTTTGTGCTGCTTGTTTTTTCAAAGTATCAGCTAACACATTTAACCTGTAAGTTTCATTGGTTGGCTTTTGATGTGCTTTTACTTTTAATATGCTATACTGTCCTTGTTGTTTTGACATTGTTATAACTTTATTTATGTCTTTTAATACTTCAGCATGCCATAATGGTTTACCTACACTATCCACAAATCCTCGTCTTCCCCAGGTTTCCATATGCAGTCTTAAAGAATTTACTACGTAAGCACTATCTGAAAAAAATGTTAATAGGATTGTAATACTTTAGCACATACAGTACTGCCTCCAGTTCAGCTCTTTGAGCTGGCATATGCCCTGGTAACTTGATTAGTTCAGGAGAACCCAGGTGTGGATTCTCTGGAACTATGACAAATCCTGTCTAGTATCTGCCTTGGTCCCAATATCGTGCTCCATCCACAAAGATGGATGGCTTAAAGTGATCAAAATCAGATGCTAAAAATTGCACCTCAGGTGACATTATCTTTTCTAAACAGGTATGCTGTTTTCCTTCATATCCCATGTAGTTTGACAATAGTATTTGTCCCCTGTCTGTATAGTAACAGTTTTCATTTCAAAAAGTGTCATCCATTTTGCAAAGACTGCCTGACTAATACTGTCTGTAATTTTATTCATTTCAAAACTGTCTATCAGAGCTTTTACAGCTTGATGTGGTGTTTGTACTATAATGCTGGAAAATATGGTCAAATATTCAGTTTGCTTAATACCCCAGTAAATGGCTAATAACTGCTGTATACATGGATGGTAGCCCAGTTCCACTGGAGTCATCTTCCTGCTAAAGAAAGTGACTGGGCATAATGTTTTTTCCATTCTGTTGTCACTACCATGTGGCCATTCCTGTAGTAGTACCACAGGCAGTGTTTTTTTTCCTGCTGCTGCTTGTAACACAAATGGTAACCTTGGTGTGGGTGCTATTAATTCTGTGCTAGTTTTATTTTTATCTGTGAAAATGCCTTCCTCTTCATGAGATCCCCACTCTAAAAAGGGGGAGTTCTTTTGTTCCTGTAACATTTTGTATAGGGGAGCAGCCACGGCTGCATAATCCTCTATAAATTCCCTATTGTAATTCATGATTCCCATGAATTTATGTAAGTCTGCTATAGTCAGTGGCTTTTCCATTTGTAAAATGCCTTGTACACGTATAGGGCAAGGAGACCTTCCTATTGGTTTTATAATAGTACCTAGAAACTTAACTTTTTGTGTCATAAACTGAAATTTTTCACTTTTAACCGTAAACCCTGCTTGTTGTAGAGTATGAAAAACTCTCTTAAGAAGCCGTACATGCTTCACTACTGTTTCTGACTGAATTAAAATATCATCAGTGTAATGTATTACTGAATCATCCTTTTCCAAATGTTGTAGAATGGATCCTACTGTCTGATGAAAAGTAACTAGACTGTTTTGAAACCCTTGTGGTAACCTTGTCATGACATATTGCTGGTTTTTAAATGTAAAGGCAAATCTTGGCCAATCTTTTTTCCTGCATGGTACTGCAAAAAGCCATTTGCTAAATCTATTACTGTAAACCACTTACTTTGTGTCTTAATATGTGCAGCCATCTCTGGGACTCCTGGAATCAAATATATTCTAGGAGTAGTATATTGATTAACCTTCCGTAAATCAATAACAAGATGATAACTACCATCTTTTTTCTTAACTGGCCAGATTGGTGAATTTGTAGGACTGTTGCCCTTTTGTATAATCCCTTCTGTTTCCCATTCTGCAATACATTTTTTCATATGTTCTTCTGCTTCCCTAGGAATAGGATATTGTTTTTGAAAAGGTGATATATAGTCCTGATCACTTCCTACCCCTACTGGGCTTTCTAGTTTCCCACAATCACTGGGACCCTTGGACCACAGATTTGGGAATTGCTGTTGTAAATGCTTCCATACATCCTCACTGTCTGTATTTACATAGCCTGTAGGCTTTTCAGGTTTGTCAGGTAGAGAGATTGCATAGCAACCTGTATTTTGCTCTTCCTCTCTTTGTTGTTTGTCTCCCATCCACAGAATTTCATTAGGTAAATCAATTACTATGCCTAAAGGCAGTGGAATGTCCATACCAATAATGGTATTTGTGCAAGATGGATGCATTAAAAATGCACCCTTCCATATCTGTCCCTCTTGACTAAACTTTATGTCCACATTTTGGCTACTCACTGCATAGCATCCTGTGCCATTAAATGCTGAAATGCAAACCTTTTTTATAGGATTTGCTAGAAACTGTCTGTTTGCAACAGATACTGCTGCTCCTGTGTCTATTAAGACATTTTTCCACAGTGACCCCTCTACCCAAATATCAATCAGTGGTCGTCCACCTTGACCCTTTTTAAAGGTAGTCAGGAAAGATACCAGACTGGGGGGGGGGGGGCACATCCCTATTGTAAGGAAATCCACTCATCCTCTCCTTTATTATCAAATACAATATGACACACCTCATGTTTTTGCTTGTCATCTTCCTCTGTGTCTGAATGATCTACATATTTAGGTTTTTCAATCTCTTTTTTTAACTGTTGCCTAGCTATTCCTTCTGCCTGTTCTATCAAATGTTTCGGATTTACAGGTAAAACTGTTTGAAAATCTACCGGGCATACTTCCCCTTTTTCCTGTATGTTGATGGCTCTTATAACTGTTTTTACCAATATTGTAAGGTTTTTGTACATAATCCTACTTTTCTGACTTTTCTTGTAAATTTGTTTGCTCTCTTTTTGGAAATACCCCCTGTTCTTCCTTCTTTTTGCACCAGGCTTTGTAATGATCACAAATTTGCTTAACGTGTCCTATTTTTTACAAAAGAAGCATGTTGGTACCTTTTGCTCATTACCTGTGCTTGATCCTGGTACTACAGACATAAAGGCAGGAGCTGGTGGTGCTGACACAGCTCTTTCTGCTGGTGGTTGGTCACACCACCTTTGCCTTCCCCTGTTTTTTACCTCACCAATTACTTCAAATGGCTCACTATTATCTTCAAATGCAAAGATATGGTGTGAGTATAATGTCCCATCATCGGCCATAGTCCGTCCCCTCATTAGTTTTTGTACCAAATCATTGAGGGTATCAGAATTTACTTCATAGATACATTTAATATCCCCTGGAACCCCTTTGACTTGTTCTAAGAAGCAATGGATTAACTGTTTTTGTATGTCTCTTTTTCCCATGTCTCTGTTTTTTGATATATGATTTGAAATGCAAGTCTACAATGTTCACTTTGTTCCATTAATTTATCTGTAATTGTAATTTTAAAATTATCTAATAATTTGGCTGTGAGAGGCTGTCCTTGTGTAAATGCCATTAAAACGGCTGTCATATGTCCTACTTTAGTGTTTAACTGATAATCATCTTGTTTTAATTGAATTAAAGTTTTAAAACATTTGGGAATGAAAATCCAGAAACATCTAAGTAATGCATCTGTCCATATATCAGATCCTGCTGTATATGCCACCCATTCTTCATATGTAAGCATGTTATAAAATATGCCTTTTTTATCATTCCACTGTGGTAAACTCTGTAATAATCTAGACTGTGTATATAAATCTGCAGTAGTTCCCTGTCCCTGTTCTATAATTTGGACTGGTTTTGTGTTTTTTAACTCTTCCTTAAGCTGGGATACCAAAATAGTATTTTGGAGGTTAGTCTCTGTTAATTCCTCTAATTCTTCTTCCTTTTCCTTCAGACGCTGTTTAAGGTCTGTCATTTCTACCTGTAAGTGTTTAAGGGATGTATGATACCTGTTATTGGATTCCTCTGTGGACTGCAGGGCTCCTTTGCACTTTTGACAAAGATCTTGGATGTCATTTCTGAACGTTTTAAACTCACTTTGTTTCTCTTTTAAAAACTTATTAAATTCTTCTGTCAATGTATCATAAGCTTTGTTTCTGTCCTCATCTGTATGTGTAGCCGTGGCATCATTCCATGCTTGTACATAATTTTTAAAGGGAGTTACAAGATCTACAGGGGACTCTGTCAATAACAGATTTGACTGCTGTTGTAATTCAGAAATTAATGTACTGACAGGACATAACTGCTTTACATCTGGATATAATGAAAACTGTGTACCCTTAATTCTTTATCATGAACAGATCTGTCTGCACGGTCTATTTTTTTAGCAATATCATGCAAGACTTTTTTATGGCATATTACACAAAATGCAGTTTCTCTTGAATCACACAATAAACATTTACTGTGATATACTTCATTTTTCTGTTGCAAATACCAATCAAATGTTACAATCCACTTACATAATGCCTGTATGTGAACTTGCCCTAACAAGGTTTTACACTTACTAATGTGTTGTGTATACCAACATTGCAATTTACTCCATATTTTATCTGGTTGTTCTGCTACATTAAGAGTAAAACTTGGCTTACATTTGCTAGAATTCTGCCTGATAGCATCCATACTAAAAAAATGTGACGCAGAAAAAAGTCTTACCAGTGAGCAAGAAAACAGGTGATCAGGCTGTTGTTGCAGATGGCTGGAGATTTTTCAAAGTCACTCGAGAAGCTGGGAAAGCACAACAGGCAGCGGACTGCTGTGCTAGTGGATATCCACCTTTTCTTAGAAAAGTTACGGCACTGCGACTGGAACTTCAGTCGCACTCCGGATGCAGACGTCTAAAAAACTTTACTACTGCAAGCTGCATAAACTGGAATACTTCTGTTTAGGATTTACACATACGTACAAATGTTAGTTACTGCAATTTAACTGAAGTGACCCTCTGCAGGGCTTACCACTCCTTCTGTGTTCAAATGCAGGCTAGCTTGCCATTGAAAAATTATATGGTGCTGCTTACTGTGATGGATTTGAAGTCTTCTTAAGACACTCAGTCTTGCTGGCTGGATTCTTCTAAAATTCATGTGGCACTCAGCTTAGCACAGTCAAGGCACGCAGAACCCTGCTCGTACTTCAGCACTGCTGTAGTACTGCCATAGCCAGCGATTAAACTGACAATGTCACAGATAATGTGACTTCATTCTGAACAGCCAGTGCTGCCATGACCTTACTGTGTCTGTCCTCCTGTCCTTCTTGAAACACACACAGCTAGTGTGCAACACAATCTGTGACATGAGCATGTCCACAAATGTCAGATCCATGATGTCACTAGGAGCACTCATTTGCCTGTAGGTGTAGGCAGACACCCTATGACACATGGCCATGCACATCAGCTACAAGCCTATGTGTATTGCACCAGGCAGTATCACTCTTTTTTGAGGAAGTGTTAACATCACCAGCAGACTCAGCATGGGACTGTGGTCCACAGACCTCATCCTGTCCAGCATCTGATGCTCACAAATTATCAGAATGGCTGCCCATGTTTTCCTCCACATATGAGGCTACAGCCTCATCCATATGACTGTTACCATCTGGGCCAAACTATATCACCAAATCTGTGTCCTCTGTGCTGGGGCCCATACTAGCATAATGAGACACATCAGATCCCACATCAGGATCAGTGTATTGTCTAATGGAGGATGAAGGCAGTGGATGTACTAAAAGAAGAGACAGATGACACAGGTCAGGTAAATGTGCATATATCACTTGCTGGATATCATTACTGACATATGGCCCAACTATATAACTACAACATTACAAATGCTAAAGACTTACCAGGAGCTCATTGAAAAATTATATGGTGCTGCTTACTGTGATGGATTTGAAGTCTTCTTAAGACACTCAGTCTTGCTGGCTGGATTCTGCTAAAATTCAAAGTCTGGTTATATTTGCATTCACAGTCTGTTGCATACAGAAACTTGCAGAATATACACTGATGAGAGAATATACTTTGCAGCATCAACTTAGAGCAGTAACAAATAACTTTTTATAATAAACAAAATGGACCAACGTTGCAGCTTAAAGTACTGTTTTACTTTACTTCTCATATAGTATAGATGATGTGAGAGATATAACATTTACCTCGAGACAAATGTGTCTCTACAAATACCTCTAACATAACTGGATTCATACAGCTCTTTATATACAATTTTAGTCATGCACAAACATATACATTTCCTCTTGGTATTCTATTTTTGAGAATTGCTCATCCTGCAGAAACAGTACTGATTGTTGCAGATGCTGACGCAAATGCTGACTTAATATTATTTTTAAGCTTCCTTGTTTAACAATGTCTTGTCACATTTTTGCTGAATTTTATAAGAGGCCAGCTTTTCTGACAGTGTGGACATCCTGTTTTTTGTCTTTTGTATAAGAACATCTGTTCTTGTGCCAAGGAAACAGATTGTAACAGTGTCATAAACATGTCCTGTTGTTTAAGGAAACATTGTGTCCATTATGCAGAAACATGTCCTGTTGTTTAAGGAAACATATTGTGTTATTTTTATATGAAGAAAGCATGTCTTTGTTATTTAAAAGCAGATTTTGCATTTTTGCTCTTGCATACATCCTGTTTTTAAGTCTGTAAGGGAAAAATGCCCATTCAGCAGATTCCTTATTTTCCAAGCCATGGTAATTTAGTATGGATGCTGATCACATATTACTAAACTCTATTTCTACATTTAAGCAAGCTTTATCTTATACCTTATTTATACTGCATATTTGTAGCAAAGTTACTTTCAACCTTAATATATTGTTGAGCACACTACACTCATGTCTGAGTGTGGTCCACAGAATCTATATAACAGGTAACTGACACTTATGTTACATATGAAACATACATGACATATAGAGGAATAGCAACGTAAGACACACCTGATATGTCCATGTGGGAATCCAGTTCTGGAGGTAGGGGCTGAAATGCAACTGTTGTAGGAAAACAAAGGCATCAACACAGTATTAGTAAGCACATACTTGCCAGAATGTACTATTCCAACAAAGGTACAACACAGTAGGTAATATATACACATACCAACTAGCTGTAGCTGAGGAGCCAATGGTGGCTGTCCTGTGCAGGGATAGAAGGACACAGTATTAATGCAGGACAGCAATATGAGTAACAACACTGACATGTAGGAAACAGAGAAAATAACTTACCAGCTATCAGCTTGTCTGTCAAAATGTGGATCCTGTAGTGGTAAAATGCAAATAAAACAAATGCAGTCATCTATGCAGGCATAGGCACATGCTGACATATACACCACAGTTACAGGATGTAGTGATACTCATGTGTTATACGGTGGACATGCTAGCCAGATGTCTCTGTGTATGAAAGCAGTAACATTGAGTTCATACAACACAGTTATGCTACACAGTGCTGCAGCCTGGGAAATGGATCTGTCGATAGGTGCACCTGCATGGCTTGTATCCCCAGAAGATGTACCTGTAGGTTATGATGTCAGGGAAATATCAGTATGACAGTATACATCACCAGTATAACAGGAGGTGGAAGCAATAACAGGTAATGGTCACAGTATCAATATATGGAGACACTCGCCTGTCATGTCTTGCATGCGTAGAAGTGGATGAACCTGTGCAAATGAATTCAGGCAATATTTTAAATGTTGTGGGTAGTGTTGTATAAGTATTGAAGTTGTGGGTAGTGTTATATAAGTATTGAAGTTGTATAGCAACATGTCATTATACTTACACTTATGCTGGATGTCATCAATGTGTGTGCCCCCATGTGCACAATTGCTGTTGCAACACAAAAATAACAATACATGAATATGTCTGCAACAACAATCTTTACTGAGGTACTCTACATGCAACAATGTTATGTAAAGTACCACGTAAATGTATGGCCTGACACACCTGCTTCTGTCTCACCCCAGGTATGTGTCACTCCCCACATGCTGTATGCAGTGATGCAAGAAAGAGGGTCAGCTCATCTGAGTAGTCAATAGTTGGCCACCACTGGTGGCATCACTTGACCTCTCATATGAGTCATACCCTGTTGGCTGCACAAAGGATCAGGTCAAAGCACTATCAATGACAGGCCTCCTTGGATCTATTGTGACCTCCCACAGCATTAATCATGTTGGTAAGGTCAGTCCACACTTCATTCCTCCAAACTGTATTCACTGGCCATCCAAGGAGTCTCTGTCTATTCTGGCACAGAGCATCTATTATAATTTCATTTTTCTGTGGTGAAAAATTGTTGCTTCTACATCTTTCTGTCATCTGAATGACAGTTATATGCACTTGGTTAGATTAATGTAGGAGACCTCAGTGAACAATTTCTGTAAGTCTACTGTACTAATGTTGTCATCGACATGGCTGCTATGAGAAGGTTTTGATTTGTCCAGGCACCCAAATGAACTGTGGAGGAGACTACCTAGATGCTGACCATTTATGTTGGAATGAAGTATCACATGAAAGCAAGACCATGGAACTTCACAATAATCAACATCTGGAACCAGATTGAGAGGGAGCATTGTCATTGCATTGGAATCTACCAGACTGGAGTGCAGGTTCGACACTGTTACGATGACCTGCATCAGTGGGAAGCTGAGGATGTTCACTGAAGGGTCACCGAGGTGTGAAGACAGCCAGTGGATGCTTACAGTGTCATAATACCCAGTGTATCAGTACATTCCTATGGAAATCACAGATGTAGCTGTCACCCATATGCCATAAATATTCCTTTTAAACTTATTACTTAGCTGTTCTGACAATTAGTTCATCTGTTTAATCACTAAAGCAAAGTGACTTTTCCCCCTAAATATGGGTTTGATTCCCATGGTGGTTATTTATTTAATGTTGTTTATGATGTGCATACTATTGAGCATAACACCTATTTGTTTTCCAGCTTATGCAGTACATCATTTTACATATCCAGCATGGGCATGTTCTACTGACATCTATAGTGCTTAGTCCTCTGATGACTACGCATTTCTCCATTATCCATAATACTTTGAGCCTATTGCAAAGTATACTTCTGTATGAGTGAATGCTAAATCATACAGACCTCCATTAGTCAACTCCGCTTTAGAAAATGCACAGTATTGTTAAATACCAGTTTATTGAATGCATTGGTGTAAGACCACTGCAGGTTGTCATGTCTAGCAGATGTTGTATGTTGTAAAACTCAATGCTACCTGGCAGTTACACATCTTGAGTGTGTGTGTGTGTGTGTGTGTGTGTGTGTGTGTGTGTGTGTGTGTGTGTGTGTGTGTGTGTGTATTTCTTGAGCATGAAGGTCTACAGTGTTTAGGTGTTGGATGGTTGCATATTCGTACATTATCTGCAGGGATGTGGACACACATCCAAAAGTAGTTGGTTATGAAGAAAGGTATTGTGCTGTGTATTAGCTCAACTTGTTAAGCAAGAAGTTAGCATATGTATACTATGGTTAACTGTGGATTCAAATCCAAATAGGGGATAGCTTTCATTACATTTTATCTGTCTATATATAAGTTTTGAAAATGATGGTATAGATACCTGCTTTTTCATGTTTACAGTTACTTATTACATGCTTCTGACTATATTGTACTATGTAGCCACTGTGGTACGGCGGTAGCGTTGTTACCTCACAGCAAGAGGTTCTCCCTTTTGATTCTCAGCTTGGCTTGGGAGTGCCTTCTGTGTGGAGTCTGCATGTCCTCCCCGTGGTTGGGTAGCATTCGAAAGACATGTGTGTGTAAATGGGCATGCCTTCATTGAAGGTTGAGCATCGAGCTGGCACCTTAGCGTTTCATAAAAATCTACTGCCAATCATTAGTGGACCGGAGTTCCACTGTGGTGACCCCTTACCGGGAAAAAGCCAAAGACAAACAACAATAACTATGTATATCTCCGTTATCCATAATGTTTCCGGCAACAACAGCCATGTTACTATCACTTTTTGTGCAAGGCTTTGACCATAGAGGGATACTTTATCTGAACACTTGTAACACAGCTCTCAACCAAGCAGGAATACATCTCAGTATAACCAGGGGGGGATAATTCTGAAATAATCATTGACAATCAGGGACACATTGTTTATGCTATTACTACTACTCTGTGACAGTATACAGGAATGTGCAAAGATATAGCATTGCTAAAGTTAACGTACTGTATACCGCTGCCATTATTTGTTAAGTGCAATTCAGTCCCTTCTCCTACTTTTATTTGGAGGGAGTTAAGAGAGACAGATACACAGTTTGAGTTTAAAACAGTGCCATCTCCAAATCCCGGGGACATTTGTGATGTATAATTATGTAACAATAAAATCTAGGCGGACATTTCCTGCCCTCCTACCTAACCTACATTTTGATGTATATGATGAACAGGAAGTCTGGTGTAATTGTCTGTTAAGAGCATGTATGTGTTCTATGGAAATGTTCCAGAGTCTGTTTATGAAATGTTACAATAGTGTTTTTTTTTTTTCAAATATTTTTCTTTTTCTTCTTCTCTTTTTTTTCTTTGCATATTTTGATTCCAGTCATTTTACAAGCCTCAGTGCAGTTTCATTGTAAAAGAGTTACAGTCATATTTAGGTACATCTTGTTCCAAGAGAATTTTCAGTGTTGCAACACAATACACAATAAAGATAACACTCTATATACAATATATACAACAACTGCTACATAAAGTGAACTTATGATTAATATTTGTGTCACAGTCTACATACTATTTGTGACTGCTACATACGAGAGGTTTAGATTAGACACACACTCACGAAAGAATATGCCCTTTTCAGTGTACACTCAATAATTTCTCTTTTCTCTTTTCTCATCTATCTATTCTTTTAAAATATGATCCAGGAGAAGACTCCAGTATTTTAGAAAATAGGAATGTTAACTTTGGTTATTCATTATCAGTTTATGTGCTGATGTATACTTTTATTGCCATACCTCTGAAGCCCTCCCATGACAATTTGATTTGATCTAACCAGTTCTGAACAATGTACAGTTTTACTAAAGATAATTAGAATATGAGATTATGTATGGGTAATTTTTGAGAGGTGATATGCAAAATTGCAAATTCCCATGATAGTGTGGGTTTTTGATATCCCATGTTCTCTAGTCTGACTCTCAGTGAACATCATACTTTATAAGTGCATTTTCAGCTCCAGAAGATATGGAATAGATCTGCTATTTGTGAGTAACAGTACAGGCAGTTTGGTGAAATTTCTGAGTTGAAACTACTGAGTATTTCAGGGGTAAAGTAGCATTGTTAGTTATTATTAGTTGAGAATACATGAGTTTCTTAAAAGGGATTAATTTTAATGTTGTTTCAATGGATTTATATTTTTGCTTTTCAATAATTTCTTTGAGCTTTTCAACCCAGTATTTTAAACACAAAATAGATGGCTGATATCTAAGGGAAACTATTAGCTTACATGTATTAGCATTTTTTTCTTTAAAGTTAGTAAGTTCCATAATGTATTGCACGTATTTATGTCTTTATCGTTTACTTCAAAATCTCTTATTATTGAAGTGCACAGTTCTCTAATTTGCCTTAGCATTATGATGTATCCTTTCAGAAGGTTAAGGACATTCCTTGTGTCCTCAAAAGATTTTTTTCCTATATCTGTAAATATCCCAAACATTGCATTTTGTAATGAGTGGATATTTTTCCAAGTTTATCATCTCGCTATTTAATCTGTGGTTTGGATTCAGATGTATTGGTTGTAACAATATATAAGTATTTGTTAAGTTTAGTGCTTCCATCATTTTATGACATCTAATTATTCTATGTTTTAAAGAGATATGAAATCTGCTATCCATTAGATTTTCCTGATTTATAAAAGGAAGGGCTTTGGGATTGATTTTACTGTTTTTGACGTAGTCATACCATAATTTAATTCATTGTGGATATCATTCTTTGCCCTTGGGATTATATTCAGCAGCTTAAATGACCCTGTTTGAACATATTATATCATAATATAAGTTAAAGTCAGGTAGTCCCAGTCCTTCCATTTCATTAAGATACATTAACTTCTGATAGCTGATTCTGACAGACTTAGGGTTCCAGATAAACTTAGCTAAAGTTAGATTTAGTTTCTTAAAGACGTTTTTCTAAACTATTAATTTGTTGCATTGAGTTGAAATAATAACCTTAGGAAACTATTCATTTTTATAATAGCTGCTTTCGAAAGAAAGAATAGCTTCATTTTTCCACATCTCTGATATCCTGTTCAATGTCTCTCCATATCTTTAGTAACTTATTCTACATGAATAATTTTGTGTGCAATAGATTTTTTTTGTTCTGACCACTATGCTGACATGCAGCCAGGCTTGCATGTTTTGATTTGCAAATGCACAGCAGTTAGGGAAAGTTGGACTATAGTTTAACCATTCTATAATGTGGAGGCCCTTATGCATGATATTATTCTATCCCTGCACAGTCATAAATTTAATTTGTTTAACTGAAGATAATCCATGCAGTCACAGCCAAGATGGATTAGCTAGGCAGTTAGGTGTCAGAGTTATAAAGCAAACATAGCTGAGATTTGCAGGTTTGAATTTCAGGTCCTCCAATCTGTGTTCATTAATCTTCCAATGTGTAAAGTATTGTGTCTGACACAGCAATAAGTGGTTATGCAGAAACTTTTGATGTTATTGAATGTAAAAAGCAGAGAACATGTGCTGCTCACTGTATTTAACTGTTATTTTGTACATACCTGGTATTTAGGGCAGCCGCAGTGGTACAATGGTTAGCATTCTCACCTCACAGCAAGAGGTTCTCCAGTTTGATTCTTGGCTGCGGTGCCTTCTGTGCAGAGTCTGCATGCCCTCCCTGCGGTCACTTAGATTTCCTCTGGGTGCTTTGGTTTCCTCCCACATTCCAAAGACATGCAGTAGGTGGATTGGACACTCTAAATTGGCTATAGGTGTGAGTGATACGGATGAATTACTGTGGCAGGGCTAGCCAGCCAGTGGTGTAAACCTTGGCTGGAGATGATTGTCACTGCTGAAGTGACACCCCTACCTCATGTGCAAAATGGGAAAAAGGGGTTGAGGATGGATGGATTGTACATACTTGGTATTTGCCATTCATACATGCTTTGTACCTTTTGCAGGTGACATGGACAGAGTGAGTAATATAGCACTGTCCATCGAGCAGAGGGAGAGAGGTATATTTTATGTTGTTTTACCTAGAATACATCAGAACATTGTTAGACTTGTTTGGTTTGCAGCTTTATGCAAGACTACCCAGAATGCATCTGCAAGGTGACTACAATAGTCATACATTTCCTTTGCTAACTAGTATGTATTTCATTAAAAAAAAAAATTACATAGGAGTTAGGAGCTGGGCATGTTTGCTTCGGGTCTTTTGGCTTTTCCCGGTTAGGGGTTGCCACAGCGGATCTCTGGTCTGTTTATGATTGGCAGTGATTTTTACGGTGTCAAGTTACCAGCCCAGCACCCAACCTTCAGAGAAGGCACACCCACACACACATGCACCTACCTGCATGTCTTTTAAATTTCAGTCAGTCGCTGGAAGGACATGCAAACTCCACACAGAAGGCACTCCAGCCAAGAATCGAACCGGAGAGCCTCTTGCTGGGGTAATATTTTTAATTGAATGTCAAAACCATGATGATAGTCAGTTATGTGTAGCTGTCACAGTGCTTTTAACTGTAACATTTTATATATGTGTTAATTGTGCTTTTAAAGTTATTTGTACAGCAAGTGGTGCACAGCGACTGCTCTGCAGTGCATAACCTGCCTATTTATATACTGAACGGGTGTCTCTGTCTTGGTGTTTGGTCTGCTGTTTGATTCTGGCATGTACTTCAGTTCAACATGGCTAGCATTTCTGCCTACAAGACTGGTGATGCTTTGTTTGCAAAACCCTTGTATCCTGTGTTTAGGAATTGTTGTGTACATAGCCAAACCTTTTTTTTTTCAATTATATCTGACTGTTATATAATCAATAAGCAGCATTGCACTGTTTGCATTTTGCAGTTGCATACCTAGGGATTGGTAAAAAAATGTATGTAGGGTATTGATACATTAGTAGACAGTACTGTTTCTATGACATAACCTGCAATTTTTATATGTCACATGCTGTCATCGTGTTTATGATTGTGCATTTTACATAGAGTGTTGTGCTCCATTACAGATATTTGTTGATGTTGTGTCAGACAATGACTATGTTGTACTGCTCATCTCATATGCATATAGCTTTTATATTTCCCACTGATTTTTCATCTCACTATAGCTTCATTATACAAATAGGTTATTTGAAGCGTGTTAACTTGACTCATTACTTGCACAAACACCTGGGTTACACGTCTGAGTGATTCACATGTCCACATACTAACATAAATGTGTGAGGCACACACAAAAGACAGGAAACCTGGAATTATTGATATTTTCTGTGTGAAGATTGGACAAAGACAGGGGAAGGCTACCAGCCTAGTCAAATAGAATTTAATACATAATTCTATCATTTGTATAAATAAATGTAAAATACAGGTGTGTGTTTTTAAATGAAAGAAAAACACTGTTAAATGTGAACTTCAAGATTGTTACAACATTGCCCCCTTGCTGTAAAGAAAAACTAAGTCAAGCCTTTCAAATGTGTCTTTTGAAATTGAAATGATTTTATGACATTCTTTGGTTCCGGTCAGAATGGCTGAAGACATTCTGTCTATTGTGTTAACTAAGGACTAATTGCTAGAGTGTATATGTGAAATGCTTTTTAGTGTTGCATTCTCCTGAGCAGGTGTTAGCTTGCTAAATAATGCAGTTTCTATTAGCCTGGGAACTCAGAGCAGGTGTCAAGATGATGCAATATGAATACTAGGAAAACCTAAGTGTCAACATGATGTAATCTGGGGAGGACCCAGAGACATGTTTGTTAGTGATGTTTTATAAACTATGTCTTAGAGAGAGACAGAGAGCATTTTGATCTTGGATATCTAATTCAGCACTCTGCCTAAGCTCACATGTAAGTTTTTAGCACTGTGATTTCTTGTAGGAATAGTTAAAGATAGTAAAGATTAATTAGGTATTTTTCTTTGAAATCAGACATGTCCTACTGTATTATTTTACGTGTCTGTGTGATCTGTGAACTCTTGGATATCTCTGTGGTGTAGTAGTTATGTCTTGTGTTTTAATTATTTATTATTAAATATTTTTAAAACCTACCTGTGGCTGGTTTATGTAGAGATAAATTGTGCTTTAGAGTACATTATATATTTATAGAGTTTACTGTTTAAGCCCTTCCAATAAGCCTTAGACTGAATAGTCACATTACCATTGGATAATAATATTGCACAGTAATATTTGGACACCCTTTTAATGGCCTTTTAGTAGCTGTTATTATTAACTGGGTGGTGGCAGTAATTACTACCATATAGTCTGGGTAAAGGGGCACAGCTGGAGAATCTGTGACAGCCTTTCCAGGAGAGTCTGTGAAGTTGTATAAATACTTATCTCAAAGTGTGTGTGTGTTATCTCAGCTACTTGGCAGGGACACATAGCACTGGTTGGACAGAGAGGGTACTGGAGGTTCTAGCTTGCCCAGTTAGGCTGAGACCTGGACCCTATAGCTGTGCCAGTGGGGAGTCTTATTGGGGGACCTGGTGAGCAAGGGAGCAGCCAGCCCCAGACTGACTGTGATCTCTGTGTGCACTTAAGGGAAATTGTACTTTACTGTGTGTATTAGTTATCC
The DNA here is from genome assembly GCF_019279795.1 of Protopterus annectens. NCBI lineage: Eukaryota > Metazoa > Chordata > Ceratodontiformes > Protopteridae > Protopterus > Protopterus annectens. The sequence goes on along the minus strand of NC_056730.1, from coordinate 528,799,399 downwards.
TTTCCTCTTCTAGGAGATGACCTCCTTGGTGTTAGTGGTGAGGATTGAGGATCCTTGATTGCTGGGCCAGGGTACGGTCATCACATTCTGGAACAGTCTACTTACCAATATAGTGAGGCATATCTCAAGTATTGCACATTACAGGTCACACTAGTGTTATGTTGTCAGTTTCACAGTGGTTTAACAGTTTAGCACTTGTTTTGCAATCTACACACATGTGAGTGTTGCATGCCACAATGCATTTCCATGCTTGTCTTCCTATTTCATGATATCTACATATGCTGTTAGTGCATGTTTGTCATGCATAATGATAGCTGGTTAACAATTGTTCATGTAATTGCAGGATTTCCATAGATGAGCTGTGTAATGCTTGCCATGTCATGCACTGCAGTAACCTGCTTACATTCTGTGATGAATATAGTTGCCTGACATGGGCCTCTATTGCACTCATTCATAATTCTAGAGAATAGGACATTGGGAATGTGTTGTGTGCATGAATATCCACCTACTAGCCTCACTTGTTTTTATTATAATCCTTATAGACCATATCATCTGAGAATGACTTTTTAATGACACCTGTAAAGTATGGTGATATGTCTTTCTTCTTATATGCAAGGATCATGTTGAAGGTGTAGTAGTCCATGTCTGTTACATTCCTTATGTGCACATAGGTTTGTGTTTCATGACAGCCATGTTTTACACAGGAATGTGCAGCTTGACAGACATGGTTTTCATTGTTATGATTTGGATTCATGCCTTACATCGCATATGGCGGTAGATTTGACTATGGGCATACCTTGTTGTAATGTGCCATATAAATGTTTTCTGCCTGTACATTGTGTCACAGTGAGTATATTATGTACTGATATAGTTGCAGAAATGCATATTGTGTACTTTCTTTCTTGTTATGTGATTCACAATGACAGAGTATGGGACCCGTGGAGCACTCCTATAAGACGCTGGAGTTGAGCGTATGCCAGACCACTGCTGATTCCTTGGATATATATATATATATATATATATATATATATATATATATATAGATGGGTCTACTTCACATAATTGAACATCCAAATGTTCGACTTTCATATGGTTGAGACCATATGATCGAACATTTGAATGTTCAAAAATGTGGAAAAAAAAAAACCAAACAGTGCTAGCAGGGGAGCAAGCTCCCCTGCACCCCCCACATGGGGGGGCTGGGCCCCGATACCCGCCGCTATTTAAATATATTAACTCCAATATCGCACTATATTGCGGTAAAGGGAAATCTTCCCATTCTGCGCTCTATGAAGATACCTATTCAGACTGGTCGAGCTTTTAAAAGTTCGATCATATGGTCTCAGCCATATAAAAGTTGAGCTTTTAAAAGTTTGACCATCTGAAGGGGACCCATATATATATATATATATATATATATATATATATATATATATATATATATATATATATAAAATCCTGTAAGTAGCAGTACTGTGATACTTAAACAAGATTATTAAAATCATGTTCCTGCGAGGAATCTTGGAACTGTATTTGTTGTCATGAAATTGGCAAATTTGAGGAGCTTCTCATCCCTACAATTACCACTCCATTATCTTGTCTCGGAATCCCTGTACACATGGTATTTTAACTGCTCTGTTAAGGCTCAGCTGTTTTTTTTTTCATCTAAATGAGAGAAGATTCCCTTAGTAGCCGTAAAACCTCTGCTCAGATAAGTAGGCTAAGTTTTACTCCACATCACCAAGTCAATTAATGCATTTAGACTGTTATTTACTTTTTGATTCATATCATCTATAAGAATAATACTGACTTGCACTTCTAAGATGCTGCTAATGCTTTTGCATTTTCTCTTCTGTTGATTTATAATTTATGCAGTGGCCTACTAGCAAATACTGTGCTGATGTATTTGGTAAAATATATTATTTTTCATGTTATATCTTAATCACTGCTCAAGCTATTAAGAGTTTTATAACCAAAAGGTCCCTGCCATGGGTGTTTGTTACCCTTCCTCTTTTTGGTATTGTTAAATGGCCCTCTGCCCATTTTTGTTGTTGTATCCCCTGTAATCATAACAAGTTTATAATTTTAATTCTTATTTATTTTATTTTTAATTTATCAGAGTAGCTGATTATGTTTTGTATAGGCAGAATTAAGGAGCATGGGGCCAGCATGCTGTAGCTGACCACCATGGTGATGACACACTATGTGATTGTGAGGTACACCTACCTTAAGTGTGGGAACTAAGGTTCACTGAAGAACTGTGCCAAGGTATAGCTCATAGGAAAGTATAGCTACTCCGCTGTAGAGAGCCCTTTTGAAGATTTACTGATATGGTGAGTGCACACATATCTATAATTTTTCATAAATTCATTCATTCATTCACTCACTGATTCTCTGGTAATTGTAGGGATAGATTTTAATCTATTTAAGGTCATTGGAAGCTGGAGCCTGCCTCACTAAGTCAAAGTCAAGTCAAAGAAAACTTTATTGTCATTCAGAACTACTGATTAAGATATAACAAACGAAATTACAATGCTTCATTCTCAATGCAGAAAGCAATTGTGCATATAGACAAAGAAAAATTAATAAAATATCACAGGAGAAATTTAATAAGTAGCAATTTGTAAGTAAACTAGGACAGCAGTGACCCACACCCATCCCAGAACAGGAGACAAGGAAGACAAAGAACAATATGAAGGTAATATTGTCAAAGTAAAATTGAAACAATAACAGCCATATCTATGATTAGACTGAATTATTGCACAGTTTGTATATTGCACTTTACAGTCCTTCAGTGTGTAGGTGAGCCACCTTAGTATTGCGCATAGTTATTGCACATCCATAAAATAAGCCCCATGATAGGCTAGTTATGTAACAGACGTCATGGTTCATTTTTCCAAAGAGTTCAACGGTCTAATGGAGAGTGACCCACTGAGACTAAGAGTTACCCACTGAACACACACTTTCAGGCAATTTAGAGGATTGCCATTTCACCTAACTGTATATCATTGGGATGTAAAAAGGGAATCAGACACTAAGAAAAAAAAGAAACACAGACACAAGGATATGCAGACTCTTCACACAGCCAAAAATTGAAACAGGGAGTAAAGTGTTATGAAGGAGCTTCTTGGTGGAAAAGACTTAAACAAGGGAAAGGTAGCAGCAGAGCTGGAGAAGGAAAAAAAATGTGTATGTGTGTGTGGTTTGTGTGTGCATGTGTACGTGTGTGTGTGTGTGTGTGTGTACGCCCACGCTTGTGTGTGTGTGTGTGTGTCTGTCTGTGTGTGTGTGCTGCTTTACATACTTGTACAGAGTGGAACCAGGGTTTGTCTGCCTTACAGGCATCTTGTGGTTACTACACCACAGACAAGGATTCCCTCTTACACTGTACTCTCTTGTTCCATTGGAGTCCTGTCCCTTTTGTCTATGACACCAGACGATTAGCATGTCTTAGTTATGGTAGCTATTATTTTACAGTTTTATGTTATCAGGCAAGGTTACTGAGATGAACTGATTTGTGTTGCATAGATATGGTGACCACTCAGCTGTATTGGCATTAGGCAGGGTTACTGAAACCACATGGCTAGTGAACTGTAGGAAGAGCCCCTTCTTTTCATAACACCAAATTGTATTTCTGATTTTAAGTTGAATTTGAATAAAGAAAATATTTTTTTTAACTACAATTCATTACAAATATGTCCAAACAAATTGCCGTATTGTCAGTAATCTTATCTGGTAGACCCCAAATAAAAGGAGCAAAATTGTTTATCAAAATTTCAGCTTCCCCCTTGATGTCAAGATGAATCTCTGATCTCTGTCATTTTGCTGTAGTTGCATAAATGAGGAAATATGCTTACATTTTAAGCCAGTTTTTCCAAAACAGAAACTCGGCATCTAGGAAACTGCAACATTAGATGTCAAATATCAATGTTAAGTTTGTGTCAAATATCAATGTTAAGTTTATTCAACTCTGTGTTGAATCCCACATGCCACCTTCCAGTAACATGTGCTTCAGACAACAGTCACAATATTTTTGCAGAAATTTAAATATAGGTAATATTATAAAAACAACAATAATTATTAAAATATTTGATATATGTAAGTTCATAGGAAGTTACTAGGCTAACAGCCCTAGCACCTTTACAACCTAGCCATATTTATTCAAGTTGCTCCAATTGTCGATGGTTAGGTGAGTAAAGTTCATAGAGATAAGGGTCTATGGTAGTTAATACTGGCTTCCTCTGTCCAGGAGGGACATAGGTAGTACCCCAGGAGTGAATTTGCGGTCACCCATATACTGATCTAAGTTGCGTTTGAAGAGGGTCAGGGAGGGGCTATGTTTCACATGAATTGCAAGCTTGTTCCAGAGAAGTGGCAGTCTCTGGGAGATGTATCTATTTCTCCAGCATGACCTGTTCATGTCAGAGGCTAGGTTAAGATCCCTGGAGTGGGTGACCCTCCTACAGTTTGATTTATGAATGTGTAGCATTTCCATCAGGGCTGTGTCAGAGACTGCCCTGTAAGCCAGGCACAGATCATCCCTTAGCAACCTGTAGGAGACAGAATATTCTGACAGCTTTAAGCCTTTCCATGTAAGACTTGTTATGCAACCCTGTACTTTCTTGGTGAGAAGCCTCTGTGGTCTCTCCAATTGTTTCAGGTGTCTGGTGAGGTACGTGTGACAATAAGTGATACTGTTAGCCATACCAGGAGAGGTGTGGCAGTGGAGGTGTAACATATGCCAGCACAGCTAGCTGGAATTTTGTAAATAATTATATGTCATTTGTATATCAAACTGATTTGTACAGATGCTTGTGCTGAAAATTTATTTGTGAGGATTGCTTGTGTTAAAATGTATCAACCATGTTTCCTGCTGGACAGAAAAGAAATGTTCATCCATTATTGTAACTGTTTAAATGTATACATTGTAACAGCATTTACTGGTAGAGAAGAGGTTAAGTCACCTGAATTTGAAAAAATATTCTTGAAATTAAATTACTTTATGGTTTAACTCATAAAGATGTTATCCCACAGCTTAGAATGGAGCCATAGACACAATGTCTGTGCTAGAGAATAGGCTGTAGCTTCTGTAGGTAGAGTGGAATGGTTTTATTGTTTTATGGCTTCCAGATGCTTTACTAAAATGTATCTCTAGGTCTAGTGTGTATTGTAGCACATAGGTGCTAAACCCTGGCAGCTTCTAGTGATATGGGTAATAGTGTGGAAACCAGAAGTCAGATGACTGGATGTATGTGATGTCATTTTGTATAGAAATAATTTTTTAATATTAGAGGAGATTGAAGTCTCATGGGCAGTCTTTTCTTGGAAACATGACTAGAAGGACCCTCACCCATATTGTCTTGCCCTGGTCTATTTATTAAGTAGGAACAGTAATTATTTTAGTCAATCAGGATTAGATAGTGAGACTAGCTAAATAGTGTTTTTTCTGTATCTGTGTGAAACCTTCCATGGGTGTTATTTTTAATATTCCTGTGTCTGAAACTATAGTGTTTACTGTAAACATCTATTTAGTATTCTCATGCTCTTTTATTATTTATTATTAAATATATTTAAACTTTGAATTGTGGGTGGTCCTTCTAGAAAAATGTTTAAGTTTTGAGCGTATTTGCATATATTTATTTGATGATAACTCTGGCCACTCCTGAAAGCTTTGCTGTTTGATCAACATTACCATTTGTATTAATATTAACTTCAGTCGGTATAATTGGATAGTCTTTTAAGAGCCTTATAGTAACTGACTGGTGGCACTGCATCTAGTTTATAGTCTGGGCAGAGTTGGTAGAGCAGGTAATCTGTACCAGCCTTTCCAAGGTGTGTGTGTGTTTGTGAAAATTAAATCACAAAGAGTGTTTGTGTCAGCTACTTAGAGCAGGAACACAAAGCACTGGTTTCACAGAGAAGGTGCTGGAGGACTTGGCTTGGACACGTGCCTGAGGACATAACTCTACAGCTGTGCCAGTGGGGAGTCTTACTGGGGACCTGGAAGGAGATAGATATAGAGAAATCCAGACTTCAGCCTTACTGTGTTCCCTGTGTGCTATTAAGTGAAATTATGCTTGATGTAGAGAGGTCTGCATCTGGAAATACTGAATATATCCATTTGTATTCCAAGTGAATGTCCCTTTCCAGTGTCAGTGATGAGGATTCAGGCTCCTTGATTACTGGCCTAGAGTGGGGACATCACACATGCAAAAGTGAGGATTGTGCTCAATTATTGGTCTGATGCGGGCCAAGTATAATGGAATTATAACATCCTTAGATCTAGATGTGATGCCTTTATTTATAAGATGTACCACATATAATGATTTCTTTACTACTGTGGCTACATGGTGGCCAAAGTCCAGATTCCTATCAACCTGAGTATCCAGATCACATACTACTGGGTTTACACTTGGAGGGTCCTGTCTATAATGTAATTAGCAGGGATGTCAGCTTTCCCAAAGGGGATAATAAAGCATTTTTTTTGCATTTAACTTTAATTTGGGGCTTTGGTATCAATCATTTGTCTGCTTTAACCCTGTCTGCAGTGTATTAACATTGTTGAGGGACTCGATTATTGCTCCCAATTTGCAATTGTCAGCAAACTTGGTCAGTCATAGGCTGTCCAAGCTTGCCTGGACTTCTGAGAAATAAATTCTGAACAGTAAGGGGCCCAGCAGAGAACCCTGTGGTGCGCCACTGGTGATTGGTGTTTTACTAGAGGTGAAGTCACCCACTTTGATAGGATGTATCCTGTTGGTGAGCCAGTTCGCTACCCATCTCGTAATGTAGGGGTTAATTCCCAATTGGGAGAGTTTCTCTATAATAGCTGAGTGAGAGATTGTGTCACATGCCTTGGCTAAGACAAAGTAGGTGATATGCTCTGTCTTTCCCTCGTCCAGGGCCTTGGTGACTTTCTCAAAGAAGTCAACTATGTTTAAACGGCATGATCTAGCTTTAATGAATCCAAACTGTGCTGGTTCCAGAGTTGGGAGATTACCTATTTCCTTGTTAATAAGGCCCATAGTGATTCTTTCCATGCCCATGCAGATGAGGCTAGTCAAGCTTATGGGCATATAATTCTAGTTGTTGGTTGATGGCCCCCCTTTGTGCAGAGGGATTGCTATTGATGTCCTGCATTCTGCCAGAACATATCAGTTCTCAGGCTGTAGTTAAACAGTGATCCAAGTGGGTCTGCTAGGTCATGTTTTACATTGTTTGAAAGTAAAGCTGGAATGTTGTCTGGTCCCACTGATGCCATGTTTTTGGTCTTGAAGAGTGCCTAGATAACCTGCTCTCTTGAGATAATATGCTGAGGAATGGTGGAAGGTATACTTTGTTGGATGATTGGAGGGGACAGGGGGTGAAGTTTTCTCCAAATCTGTCAGCTATTAGGTTGGTTGTTACCTCCAGCTGAGTATGGGTGGAGCCATCTACAACCAGTTCAGCACATAGCTGGGTATTCCCTTTTAGATTTCAGACATAATTAAAGAATGCTTTGTGTTTATCCTTAGCTAGGGAGGCTATTTTTGTTTCTTAAAATAAGAGGACTTGAAAAGATCTCTGATTTGTTTGTTTAAGCAAGAGAGGGATTTCTTCCTCTGCTGAGACAGTTCCCTCTTTTTCTTGCACATTAGTTTATTTTTCTTGTTATATAGCCCATTTATACTAGAGGTCCACCAGGGTGGCTTGTTTTTTCATCAAGATCTGGCTTTAATTCTGTCAGGTACAGCCGATTCGATACAACTGCTTAAGTGGTTATACAGGGCATTGGTGTACACCTCTGCATAGGAGTATGTGTTAGCTGCATTCAAGAGGGCTTTGAAACGTCTTATGCCATCACTTAGTAAGAGGTAATTTTTCTTTGAAATATTCTTAAGCATTTCTGAGCTGGATGGGGTATCTGGTCCTATAATTACATTGCATGAGACTGATTTATGGTCTAATCTTTTCATGGAGGACATCACACAGGGGGTGCAATGCTCTCCCTTGTTAGTGAGGAGTATGTTCAGAACATTTGAGCCTCTTGTGGGTGTGTTGACCAGCTGTTTCAGAGCATTTGCATTGACAAAGTCCAAGAACCTCTGAGACAGCATATTTGTAGTCATGTATATTTCCCAGTTGATAGTAATTAAAATCACCCATGAGAAAGGTGTTGGGCTGTACGCCAAGTGACTCCAGTAAGTCCAGGTATGTGGTATGCTTTTCCCTTTTCATGATGAGGGACCTATAGCTAGCTATGATGCAGTAGGGAGATTTGCCTATAGTTATTTGGGCATGGAGTAGCTCAAGAGAGTCATACTGTTTGACCAGTCTCAAGGTGTACTTATCCTTAATGAAGATAGATACCCCTCCTCCTCCTTTGGTTCTTTCACACTCAGTTTGTGGTCTGAACATATGGAAGGCATTGTTTCCATATAAGGCTGGGGTGCTTTCCATGCCTTTGAACTATGTCTCAGTGACTGCACAGATGTCAGCGTCTTCCAAAGTGAGAAGTGCTTCCAGGGAGTGCAGTTTCTTGTTTAGCTGCCTAGCATTAAGCAGCAGTATCTTGAGTTTATTATGTTGGGAGGTTGGTTATTTGACACTGCCTAAAAAAGGCACAAAAGAGGTGGTTAATGATTTTGCCAGTATGTGAAATCCCACAGGAGACAGGTGCAGACCACCTCTGGCAAAGCACAATGGCCTATTGACCATGTCTTCCCAGGCTGACATACATTGAATCCCCTTGGATTTACACCAGAAGCTAAGCCAATTATTAAAGTCAATCCTTTTTTCTTTGTATTGTGGCATCATCCTTAGAGAAGGTAGAATGCTGCTTAAGGCTAGGCTTATACCTGCCTGTGACTCATAATCTGAGAGGTCAGTCATGTCTCTCTTCATATAGTCCAGTGAAGTATTTCTCAAGTCATTCACACCCACATGGACTATGACAGAGTCATACTGGTACTTGTGTGATATGAGTGCTTGAGTGACTTGACACATCTTGGCACATGACTGGCAGCTAACCATAACCCATTCTTTATCCATCCTGCTGAGAGGAATATCTGTGTGACTCACAATAGAGTCACCTATGACCAATACACTAGGTTTTGTGGTGTTACACCTTATGGGCTTATTTGTTGAGATACTGGTGTGTGTGTTGTTATGCGTTGTGGTTGTTTTTTGCATTATGTGTGTAAGTGGTTTCTGTTTGTGAGGCCTCTGATCTTTTGGTAAGTTACTAGTGAGTACCTCCACATATGTAGGTTTATATATCATGTCCTTATTTAGTGTGGGAAGTATGTGTGTGCTGACAACCTGTTTGGCATTTGATTTGTCCTTATGTGAGAGTCTCGTCTCCAATTTCATAGTGTAACTCACAGAAAGTATTTGTTTGTTTCAGGAGTATGTGGTTGTCAGTATACATGAAACAGTTGCTACATTGTCTCAGGATGCCCATGTCTATCAGACTGTCCAGAGAGATGATGGGAAACTGCCTGTCCATGATAGTAGACTCTGTTTTATTAGGGAAGGGAACAGGTTAATATGACAGGACTGTGCTGGTAGTGTCAAGACTACAAGTGGGACCTATACTTTGTGTAGGCTAAGGTAGATTAATAAGGCAATGCTGCTCAGTGCGCAACTGAGTTGCTCCCAGAGCAGCAGAAAATCTTGGCAGGGTTTCACTGACAGCTGTTCAAGGAAAAAAATGAGCTTCTAAATTTTTGCATCTATACAGGGCACTGCTAACCACTACTGCATGAAGAGCAGCACCACTCAAAAGTGAGGCTTAAATACGAGCAAAGAGAAACAAGTTTTAAGCTAACTACCAATCAGGAAAGCACACAATAAGTCTTCCACCAGCAATCCCCAACTGAGACAGGTTAGATCAGCACACTTCTGCCACAAAGGTAAAGAAAAACACATTCTTGATGTAGAATAGCTAGTTTGGAGCCCAAGTGTAACAAGACCATACAAACTACCTACAACAGCCCTACAATTAACAGATACACTGTAATACAATGCAATTAACTAATTATAGCAGCAACAGACAATACATTTTTTTAAATACAGAAGTATAGTCACAGTATATAAGAGAAATGCAAAAAAGATACTTGGAGCCCTTTTGTGTGCTTTCCAGCTCAGAGAGTCCAGGTAAACACCTACTGCCACTAGATGAATAATCTCAGTCCTCCTAATGTGAAAGCACAGTAAAGGAGTGTCCGGAATGAAATGCTACTACAAACTAACTTAAAAGACACAAAATGCTTCCACAAATAAACTTAAACATACTGATACAGCAGTGTACTTTAAACAGCTTATAAAAGTATGAATATTCAATAAAAATACTTTGCTTTGTATAAATGAGCCAAGATCCTCTCAGTTGTACAGAATTTATAAAGGTACAAAAAACAAGATACGCTGATTAATAAGCCCTCCAGCCAATAAAACTACATGCACAAATCTCAAGAGTTTCCTCAACCTAAACAGACCAGGTTACTTTCCAGTGCATTAGATGGAAAATCCACTGACCTCTTGATGTAAAAAAAAGTGCTTGCTAGACTATAAAAATACACTACTTTATCCAACAGCTAGCTAGATGAGTAAATCAGTAGAATCGACAATGAGAGGCAAAATGCACTTTTTCAAAAGAAGCACAAGGAAAGGCAACTATATAATTCAAAATATCAACAGCAGTGTAGAAAGGGGGGGGGGGCTTATTAAGCTCAATTTATAGTAGGGATGGGCAGCTTAAAATCACCAGGTTTAAAAAACAGATCCATGAAGGGGGGATGGGTGGGAAAACTACCAAGGAATCACCAACAGTGTTTTAGTTCATGCAGGCTTGAAATCTTTTCAGAAAACACAAAGGCACAGAAATTTGCTGTGTATTTAAGTATTACTCAAGAAACAATTTAATCAATGAAACATATGTGAATTGTGCAGCTTGGCTAGCTTAAGTGTCTATCTCTCACATAGAACAAAAACACCAGGCCAAGCAGATTTCTTAAAACAGAAAACTAAATGGAGCAGGTAAAACAGACAGCAACTTTATCACTCACTGACAAAAAAAAGAAGTTATGTTCTTACCATAACGTTCCATGTGGAGTGTTCATCTCGCCTTTGTTCTTACACACGGGTTCGGAGCCGATCCTCAGCTCTGAGTCGGCCGCATAGCAAAGCTCTGCATCTAAGAGAAGCTCGAGACCAGGCTATATCCCACAATCCTCCCTGCCATTACTCAGATCTAGTTTGCAAGCAAACCAGAATAACAATAACCCTGAGGTGCTAAGGCTACATACTGCCACAAAAGAAAAAATTTAGAGACACCATCTCACTGACAAACCAACTAAGGGTAACGAAACATACCCGGAAGAGGTAAAGACATGTGGACCAGACTCTAGTCCTACTCGTTCTTCCAAACACGTGAGGGAGGGAAGGGGGGAATGTAAGAACAAAGGCGAGATGAACACTCCACATGGAACGTTATGGTAAGAACATAACTTCTTTATGTGAGAGTGTTCAATCTCGCAATTTGTTCTTACACACGGGTAGCGTCCCTAGCTCCGTCACCCTGAGTGACTCATGGAAGAATGTTCCTGAGCACAGTGGAACCAAAGGATGTCCTGTCTTTGGAGGCTTTGTCAACCCTATAATGAGCAATGAAAGTATGTGGTTTAGACCACGTGGCTGCTGCACAAATCGTGTTCAAAGGCAGGTGAGCTGCATGAGCCAAGGAAGTGGAGACGGACCTAGTAGAATGGCCTTTCGGTTTGGTGGGTAAGGCCTGATTTGACTTAGAATACACAAAGGCTATACAATCAGTAAGCCATTTAGAAAGCGTACGTTTTGTAACTGCCATGCCCTTTATATTGTCTGCAAACGCAACAAAAAGTTGATCTGTTTTTCTGTAGTCTTTAGTCCTGTCTAAATAAAATCTGAGTTGTCTGTGAACATCTAACTTGTGCAACATATATTCCAACTTGCTGGTATGGTTCTTGAAGAAAGTAGGGAGTTCAATGGACTGATTAATATTTATGACAGAACATACCTTAGGAAGGAAGGACGGATTTGTTCGTAAAGAAACTCTATCTGTGTGAAAAATTAAGTAAGGCGGTTTAATTGACAGTGCTTGCAGCTCTGACACTCTCCGAGCTGAAGTAACCGCTACAAGAAAAAGAGTCTTCCATGACAGAAACTTCAGGGGGCAAGAAGAGGCTGGTTCGAAGGTGCTAACATTAGTTGTGACAACAATAAATTTAAATTCCATGGGAATAAAGGGTCTCTGACGGGAGGTCGAAGATGGAAGGAACCTTTCATAAAAGCTTTACAAAGCCTGTGGGACATAATAGAAGAACCGTCCTCACCAACATGGAAGTTGGATATGGCAACCAACTGCACTCTTAATGTCGAAGTAGAGGCCCCTTCATGGAAAAGGATGGAAAGAAATTCTAGAACTTTATGTAAAGGAGCAACCAGGGGGTCCAAGTGTTGACTAGATGCCCAGTACACAAAGCATTTCCATTTATTGTTGTAGAGTTTTGTGGTGGAAGCCTTATGAGAGGCAACCAAAATGCACTGCACTGCCGGAGAAAGTAGATCAGACCTGGCTAGGCGGGGAAGTGGAGCAGCCAAGCTGCTAGTTTGAGGGATAGAAGAGACGGGTGAGGAACTCCCGACGAATGTGTCAGTAGATCTGGTACTGGGTCCAGGATCCAAGGTTCCTCTGTTTGATGGGCTTGAAGAAAGGGGAACCATATCTGTCGAGGCCAGAATGGGGCTATGAGTATAATTGTCCTTTCCAGATTCATGGCTTTCTGGAGAAATCTGGGAATCAAGGGGATAGGTGGGAATGCATATAGGAGACCCGGGGGCCAATCATGTATCAGTGCATCCCTGGGGACATCCCCTGGAGGGGGTAGAAGGGCAAAATAGCTTCTGCATTTGGTATTCATCGGGGAGACTAATAGATCGCAGCAAGGCTGGCCCCATTTGCGGAAAATTCTTTCCGCCACTTGTAGTTTGAGGGACCACTCGTGAGGTAACAGGATGGCTCTGCTCAACCTGTCCGCAATGACGTTGGATGACCCCGGGATGTGCGTTGCTATCAGAAAGTGACCCGTGGACTCTGCCCATTGCCAAATTCTCATGGCCTCTCTGCATAATGGGTAAGATCTGGTTCCCCCTTGTTTGTTTATGTACCAGAATACAGACATGTTGTCTGTCTGAACTGCTACTGTCCCTAGAGGTAGGAGGGTTTGAAAGTGTTGCAACGCCAAGAACACCGCCCTCATTTCCAGAACATTTATGTGCAGGTTGTACTCGATGTTGGACCATTCCCCTTGGACTGTTCTTCCCTGAAAAAGTCCCCCCCACCCTATCAGGGAAGCGTCCGTGGTTATAGTGGCTGTCGGATTTGGTAGAACAAATGGACGACCCATAGTGAGATCCTGGCTGGACACCCACCATGAGAGGTCTCGCTTGCAAGAATCTGCTATCAGGATCTCGTACTTTAGGGGTAACTGTTGGAACGACCACTGCGTGAACAGCAGCCATTGGAGGAGCCTCATGTGCAACCTTCCCATGGGAATCGCAATCAGGGACGCAGCCATGAGTCCCAAAACTTTCAACACCAATTTGGCCGGGGCTTTCCTGCATTGCAGCAGAAGAAGAACCTGTTCCTTGAGGGATGAAGCCCTTACTTGAGGGAGCTTTACCAATGTTAAACGCGTATCTAGGTCCGCTCTGATAAATGAAATATGCTGTGAGGGCAGTAAGACAGATTTTTTGAAGTTTATGGAAATCCCTAGGTGGGAACAAAGGTTGACTGTATAGTTTCTTGCTTGTATGAGGAGACGCTCGGTGGTGGCGGTGAGGAGCCAGTCGTCCAGATAGGGAAACACCCAGAATTCTAGACATCTCAAGTGAGACGCTACCACTACCATGCATTTGGTGAATACCCTGGGGGCTGAGGTGAGCCCAAAGGGCAGGGCTCGAAATTGAAAATGACTGACTCCCAGCCGGAAGCGCAGGTGATCTTTGGACGTTCTGGCCATCTTGATGTGGTAGTATGCGTCCTTGAGATCTATCGAGCACATCCAGTTGTCCTTCTGTAAAAATGGTAGGATCGATTGAAGCGTGACCATCCGGAACTTTTCCTTCTTTACGAAGGTATTGAGATTGCTGAGATCCAAAATGGGTCTCCAGTCCCCTGTCTTTTTTGGAACTAAAAAGAACCTTGAGTAAGTTCCGGATCCTTTTTGGTCCGCCGGGACTGGCTGAATGACTCTTTTTTTGAGCAGCTTTGAAATTTCTATTGCTGCTTGGCCTCGCAGACGGGGGTGGCACATTTGGAGACCTTCTTTGTTGGGGTGGAGTTGACATAAGGGGTATTTTGTATCCTCTGGTTACAATGCTGTTTACCCAGGAGTCTGAGGTGAGAGTTTGCCAGGCCTGTGGGTATAAAGCCAAGCGACCCCCGACTGCCTCCAGAGCAGGACAGTCGGGCCCCCATTCAGGAGTGCTGGAAAGGCTTACCAGGGATAGTATCCCTGTCGCCTTGGTTCTGCGGACCCCCTCTGCCGCCGGGGCGGTGTCTTCCATGTCTGCCCCCCCCTCTGCCTCTGGGGGGGGGTTCACTCTGTGTGGCCTGGAAAGATCCCTGAGTTCTACGGAACCACATTTTTCCGCCTCGTTGCCCTTTGGGGTACGGTCTGGATGGAACGGAAAAATGGACTCCGACAGCAGACAGAGTCTTTCCTTCCTGCTCACACCGAGTTAATGTCTCTTTCACTTTGGGCCCAAAAAGAGTGGCACCATCAAAGGGGGCATTGGCGAAAGAAGACTTGAAGGCTTCCGCAAAAGAGCACAGCCGCATCCAGGATTGTCTTCGTAGAGCAATCGCTGAAGCTGCAGCCCTACTCGACCCTTCAGCCGCATACGAGATGAGCCTCATGGACGAGTTCACTACGGAGGTAAGGGTGTTAAGTTGTGCTGTCACCTTGTCTGAAACAGCAGCATCTGTGTTACCCTGGAGGGTATCTCTCAGCTCCTTGATGAGATCCCTCTGTAGTCGTGTAAAATGTGTCAAATAGTTTAGCGAACGCATGGAAAAAGTCACTGAACTAAAAATGCGCTTCCCGTATCTGTCCATAGTCCTAGAATCCTTATTAGGAGGATGAGCAGAAGAGGAAGACTCCGACATCTCCTTTTTAGTGGCTGCGGCCACCACCATAGCGTCAATGGGGACTCCTTTTGTGAGATAGGTCTTGTCCTGGGGAGCAGTAATAAATTTACTTGGTTTTCGAGGGACCGGTTCCACTGTGTCCGGTGTCTCCCACGCCCTTCGAGCAATTAAATCCATTAACTCATCAAAGGGCGGAGTAACCCAGGAGGTAGAAGGTTGAGCACCAAATGCCTTCAGCAACACGGACTCGTCCTCAGTGGGGGCTAGGGATTGCCAATCACCCCTCTGTTTTAATATCTCCAAGATGTCCGCAAATGAGACATCCTCGGAGGGGGATTTTGGGGACCCCTCTGACTCATCCAAGTCAGTGTCAGAAGTTAGAGATTCCTTTGGGGAGTCTAAGTGCCTCCTCTTGCACAATCTTTTCCTCGGGACCTCATCGGAGGGGGATTCCGGTGAGGCCTCTGAGGAACAGGGGGCATCCTCTAGGGATGGCTGAGACAATGGTGCTCCACGCTTTGGATGTGTTGTGGGAACAGAAACAGAGAGTGGCTCCTTAAGGGAGAGAGAAGACGCGTCCGATGTAGTGGTTGTCTGTGTAGACAAAACCTTCCTCATAAGGTCAAAACCCCCTGAACCTCAGGTCGAGGACTCCCCCGGTTCCGAAGAACATGGAAGAATCCGAGACACGGGGCCCATGGGTCTCGACCCCGAGGACGGAGCCGAGCCGATCTGCGCCGAGGCCCCGAGAGGAAGAGTCGGAACCGAAAGGTCGGTACGACTCTCGGTCCCGGAACCAAGGAGAGATCGTTGACTCCGCGACTCACCTATCGGTTCCGATGGAGTCGAGGTAAATGGTGTCGATCATGCAATGGATGGTTTCGGCACCGAGGGCTCCACTATCATCGGCTCATCCTCTTCCGGCTCCGAAGACTGGATGGGTCTCGAAGGAGGACCTGTTGGAGATAAAGGAAGGCCTTCTAGTTTCGACACCAACTGGGAGGAAACTGCAATCAATTTGGAAAGGGCCGTGTTCTCCATACGTTTCTGCATGACACGATCCACATCAGTATCAGATAATGGTCTGGAAGATCGGGTCGAAGGGGCCGAAGATGGCACCGACCGAAGAATAGACGGTGGCGGTAATTCCGACACCGGTTCCAAGACCTGGGGCTCAGTGAGAGACAAACGTTCGACGCTCGGCCCCGAAGTCTGTGGAACCGACGAACAAACTCTAGAAGATGTACTCGGAGCCGATGACATGGGCTCCGACATCTTCGACCCCTTCGAAGACTTAGAAGCCTGGTCAGACTTGTCCAAGGCCTCTTGGAAGGCAGGCTTAAGAAGCCCCCTATCAATAAGTTTCCTGCATCTATCTGTCATGACCCTCCCACTGAAGGAATGGCAAATAGAGCAATCCTCTTGCAAGTGGAGAGGACCAAGCCAGTAGACGCAGGAAGTGTGGTTGTCAGTGATGGACATTTTCTGTCCACACTGACACCTTTTGAAGCCGGACTTGACTTTTTCAGACATAACTTAAAAAAGAGGTATTTAAAGTTTAACAGTTTAAAAGAATTTACAGTTAGGTAAGGGTAGGCCCCAAAGGGAAACCTATAAAAAAACTAACTATAATATACACACAAACACACTATAGTATAGAAATATAAAATATCCAAAAAAAACTATAGGAGAATAATAACTTTTGAAAGAAGAAAAAGAAGAAAAAAGACTATCTTATCTGTCTAATAACTAATCTCTGGTCCGAGCTCTCTGAAGCGATGTGACCTGTTGCAGCGGCAAACTAGATCTGGGTAATGGCAGGGAGGATTGTGGGATATAGCCTGGTCTCGAGCTTCTCTTAGATGCAGAGCTTTGCTATGCGGCCGACTCGGAGCCGAGGATCGGCTCCGAACCCGTGTGTAAGAACAAACGGCGAGATTGAACACTCTCACATATACAGGTTTACTTTCCTCACACAGCCGGGAATCACCAGCAGTGCTTTAGTTTATGCAGACTTGAAATGCTCTAACTTTTTTGTACTTCCCTGCAATTGTGTGGACCGCACTCAAGTTGCTCCAACCTAGTCATTTACTGTAAGATTACCACAGATATTAATAGGTCCATAGGTAAGTACTAGGCTAACTGCCCTTTTCAAAATAACCTATCCCATTTAATTATTGATTGGCCTTACCTATCTCATGCTCAGTGATTATATATTACCCCTAATAAGAATAACTGTGATCATAGCAGAGATAATTTGAGGGGACCCATGCATAGGATAAAGCATTTAGGAGCTGCATCTGTTAATTAGCAGTACAGGAGGAGGTCCCGGAGTGCACTTTATGGTTTCTATCCATAGATCTAGGTTGTGCTTAAATATGGACAGGGATGAACTTTGTTTTTTGTGGATGGGGAGTCTATTCCACAGCAGCAGTATCCTCTGTAAGATATACCTGTCCTTCCATACCATTCTTTTGATGTTGCAAAAGACCTTTAGATCCCTAGACTGTACATTTATGATGCCAGTTAAGTTGCTGATGTACAGTGATGTACAGTAAATCCTTCTGTAATGGGTCAGAGGATGCCTTGTATGCCAGACACAGGTCACCTCTTAACAATGTGTAGGATACCGAGTATAGTGACAGACCACTTAGATGGTCCATGTCAGAAATGCTGTTTAGGCTTCGTATCTTTTTAGTAAGGTACCTCTGTGGACATTCCAGTTGTTGCATGTGTCTGGACAGATACATGCCAAAGGGAGGATTTTATTCAATAATTGGCCAATGAGGGCTGAGTAAAGGGAGACAATGACATCCCTAGATCAAGATACAATCCCTTTGTTTATAAGCTGTGCAGTATAGAAGAACTTTCATATAGCAATAAACACGTTAGTCACACATTAGGTCATTGTCCACATAAGTTCTCAAACTGTGAACAACTGGGTCAACTCTTAGGGGTGCATTTCAACCTGGTAACTCACTGGGGTAGATGACTTCCCAAAGGATACAATAAGACATTTTTTTGCATTTAGTTTCAGTCCACAATTTTGGCACCAGTTATTTATTTGAGAAAAACGTTTCTGTGTGTTTTACCAGAACATTTTCTAAACAGATGTCAGTGCTTTCCTCTCTGTACACATCGTACAATTTCAGTGGTCATGGTTAATGTATTAAGCATTGCTTTTGTTAACACAAGTTTGCCATGTGCAGCCTTTGGTATTCTCTTGGCATTCATATGCATATGTAAATACTACTAATATCGTTGTCTATATCTGCAGCTATGTGTATTTCAGATAGTCTGTCTTCTTCTCACTATTTAATGCTGCTGTCCTGTGCTTATGCAGGGTCATGCTCCTGATGCTCCCTCACTGGTCCTCATTGTAATATTACAGCACATAGGAATAATCACTTATATACTGCATAACATTTAAAAGGCTGTGGTGGTGCAGTGCTTAGCAGTGTCACCTCACAGCAAGAGGCTCTCCAGCTCCATTCTTGGCTGGAACGCCTTCTGTGCAGAGTCTGCATGTCCTCCCAGCAGCTGAGTGAGTTTTAAAGACATGAAGGTAGGTGTGAGAGTGTGTGTGCCTTTTGTGAAGGTTGGGCTCTGGGCTAGCAACTCAACACAGTAAAAACTCTACTGTCAATCAATCTGCGGACCGGTGATCCACTGTGGTGACCCCTAACCAGGAAAAGCCGAAAGACATTGCTATTTTGCATAACATTTAAGAGAAAACATGCCAAGATTTTCTTGAGTATATAACATCGCTTACCATTTTAAACAAGTGCATTGCATGATAAAACATGATATAAATGTTCTCTTGCATTGAAAAGATTTGGCAGAGGCCTGTCCAATGTACTCTGCATTCAGTATTCAGGTATGTGCTTATGCACACACAATGTATTAGAGTTTGCTTTGTGCCACACATGGTGTTGCAGTAAAGACATTTATTACTTTTTCTTTCCATTTTTGAGAATAAAAAAAGATGGGTGCTACAACTTTGGGGGTCAAAAGTGGAGGTAGTATTTAAAGTGTTGAAGGTTAGCTCACTGCTAGATGTATAATGGCAGCAAATTCACTTGTAGTTTTTACCTTATCTGATCTTTATGTAGTAGTGCAGTTCATTGCTGTTAAAATAGCATCCTTTAGCCAATCAAATGCTCTTTTATTGGGTTATTGCTCTTCATAGTGTACAGTGAAATAAATATTTTCTTTAACTGTTTGTAAAGTCTATTCCAAAGTTAGGGCAGATATTTTGTAATATAGCTATCCATTTTTAACATTATTTCTTTTAATTTTAAGCATAAGAGTATGCAAGTCAAATTTAGTTCCATGTTATGTACTCAAGAGAGAGGATTTTTAAACAAAATGAGGTCTGTCTGTGATTGAAAAACAAGCTATAAATCCCTGCCTAGTGTGTATGTATAACAACCACATTTTGGTTAAATATAAGTTTACTATTCAGCTAGCTACTTGGCAGTGAAGCATGATGCCCTCACTGTTTTCCACATGGGCAATGTTTGATAAATGGCATGGGCACTGTAGAAGTCAGTCAAACTGAATGGAAGTGAGGAGTACATTTTGGCATGCCTATCATGGATGCAAGGAGGCAGTGTTGATTGCTTTATGAATAACACCTGATGGAGGCTGGATGTTGCCACATTAGGAATTAGTTGACATTGAATATGTGCTTTCCAAGTAGTATGTTCACTGCTGCTAAGGACTCAGAGTGCATATTGAACCAGGTTCATAGACATTTTCAGAACAGCACTGTAGGATTCTGTCACACAGTTTACATAATGGATGTGGATTAGAACAAGACAGAAAGAGTAGATCCTGATATAGATGACAGTCCCATCTCTACCCCTTAACTGCTAGCCAAATAAAGTTAAGGGCTCTAGAAAAGCCAACACTCACTGGAAAGGTACATCCACCTTAATATAATATTGTGGGATGCTAATTGCCTGTACAGGATAATGAGAGCAGAATGAGTAAGTAAGGCTAGGTGATCTAGACGGACATGGTTGGGAAGGCACAAAACAATGAAATTTACCATCCACTTATGCTCCTAGGTCTTGTATCATTTTAGAGGCTGCCTATCTATTTTATATTCAAATTAAAATTCTGTCATCCAAAATCTATATATATTGCATTTCTTAATATTAAGGAAGGCTACTGTCATCATATTAAAATGCCTCTTATTTAGTCTACCTTGAAATACTGTTAATGTATCTTATCTAATCCATCTTCCAATAAAATGATCTTGCATCATTGGGTGATGCAACTATAATCACATTTACAGTTGTTTACACTTATGTAATCCAAAGATACCTCCCCACCTAGAGAGCAGAAAAGAAGATCCCCAAGAGTAGGGAATCCAATATACAGTCTTGTGGTACACCACTAATCAAGCAAGCCAAGTCTGATAGAGCATCTCCCACATGAACTTATGCTCTGTTTTTTTAACAGATATTTGACCCACAGCATGGTCATTTACACTGAGTCTACTTTGCTGTTCTGTTCTATAATACTGAAAGTCTTTTTCAAGTCAAAAAAGGCTGCATATACTGTAAAATAGCTGTAACTATCTTAAAAAATGAAAATATATTTAATAGACATGATTCATTCATTCATTCATTCATTTGTTCCTTTTCTAAATCATTTGTCTTCTGAGGGTCATGATGCTAATGGTGGGAGGGGTATGTGTACCCCTATTAGCCAGTGTGTGCCCGCCATAAAGCCCGGCAGCCCTGGGTCAATAAGCTACTGGCTGGCCGGTGTCTAGTTGCCCAGCCTGGTTTACCTGGGATAGCTCTGTTGAGCGAAAGCTGAACGTAAAACCAACCAACCTGCCAAACATGAACTGAGAATTTCTACGCTTAATGTAGTTTCACTGACAGGACGCAGCTTGGAAGTGGATGATATGATGATACAGAGAAGGCTGGACATCCTATGTATCCAGGAGATGAGATGGAAGGGCAGTGCAGCAAAGCCACTTGGCTTGGGATCCAGAGTCTACTACTCAGGTGGAAGGCAGGCTAGAAATGGTGTAGGAATTGTGGTGAGAGAGAGAGGCTTCAAAAGGCAGTAAGGGATATCATCAGAATTAATGACAGACTCATGGCAGTCAGACTCCAGTGTAATGATAGGGCAGTATTCATAATCTCAGCCTGTGTCCCACAGCAGGGTTGTGATAGTGAGGAAAAGAGTGCATTCAGACAGCAGTTGCAGGACCTACTAGATAAAGTAGGACAACATGAATTGGTGTTGATAATAGGTGACTTGAATGCACATATCGAGACAAACAGAACAGGACATGAGGACTGCCTGGGTCCACATGGGTGAGGCAACAAGAATAAAGAAGGAGAAGCCATTCTAGACTTCTGTCTGGCAAATGGCTTGATAGTAGCCAACACGTAGTTCAGAAAGAGAGACAGTCACAAGATCACATACAAGAGTAGTTAACATGCAACTCAGGTAGACTTCCTCCTAGTAAGGAAAAAGCATTGGGACAGAATCCATGATTGCAAAGTCATCCCCAGTGAAACAGTCATCCCATAAACCACTAGTTGCCACAATCAGTTGCAAGCAGTGGTCAGAGAAGACTCTAAGGTCAACAGAGACCAGGCTGAAGACCTGGAAGCTGACTGGAGAGAAAGTACAACAGTTCAAGGAATTACTCAGAGTTCTAGCATCCCAAGAGAAGGAGGAAATAGGTGGAGTTGAAGAAGAATGGCAGCGCCTAAAAACAGCATGTGTTAGGACTACAGAATAGATATGTGGCCAAGCCAGGTATGGAAATAAGGTACATATGGAAAACTAGTGGTGGAATGCAGAAGTCCAGGAAGTCATCAAAAGAAAGACGGAGTGCAGGAAGAAGTCGGAGACAGAAAAGACTGACCAGGCTAGGAAGGATTACTGGCTGGCTAACAAAGAAGCTAAGAAAGAATGTAATAGCAAAGAATAGGGCATCGGAGGCACTCTACCAACTTCTGGAAAGTGACTCAGTAAGGGGCACAAAGAAACTATATCAGGTTGCAAGGCAAAGACAGAAAGATAAAGAAGACAGTCAGACACCCTTCATAAAGGATGCCAGCAACAACCTGCTCACCAGTCCAGAATACATCAAAGGTAGAGGGAAGGGGTATTTCCATCAGCTTCTGAATTAAGAATATCCTACAGAAGCTGTACTGCCCCAGAAACAGCCTACAATGCAAGAAGAAGAGGAGCCCACCTTAGAAAAAGTAAGAACAGCACTAAGGAAGATGAAGTCAGGGAAAGTAGCAGGCTCAGATGAGGTGACAGCAGATATGATAAAGATCCTGGGTGAGATAGGGGAGAAATGGCTCCTGAGGGTACTAATAGCAGTGTAGAGAGAAAGGCATATCCCAGATGACTGGAGAATAAGCGTACTCATGCCAGTGTACAAGAACAAAGGGGACAACCATAACTGTGGGCAGTACAGATGCATTAAACTCCAATCACATTGTAGGAAAGTTCTGGAGAAGGTGATTGATAAATGGATTCACAGAGTAGTAGAATGTAAGATGGAGTATGAGCAGTTTGGAATCAGATCAGGATGCAACACAACTGACCCGATGTTTGCATTGAGACAGATACTTGAGAAGAAACTAGAGATGAGGAGACAGTCCAACTGGGCATTCCTAGACTTGGAAAAAGCATATGACAAGGTCCCAAGAAAGATGATCTGTGCAGTACTGTGGTGGTTTGAAGTCCCAGAAACATTGGTAGAATTATTGCAGGCTATGTACAAGGACCCAATGACTCAAGTACGGACAGTGTTCGACCTCACAGAATGGTTCCCAGTGGGTGTGGGTGTACATCAGGGTTCAGCTCTGACCCTACTGCTGTTCATACTGGTGATGGACTACATTAGCAAACAGGTTGGAGGGGATGGATCAACAAAGCTACTGTATGCAGACGATGTGGCAGTACAGGCAGACTCTGAGCTAGAACTTCAGCAAAGGATATGAGAGTGAAATGCAAATCTGAAGGCACATGGGATGAAACTAAGCACCGATAAGACAGTGTTAATGGCAGCAAATTGAGAAAATCAGAAGAAGCTGAGAATAGAGATAGAAAGGAAGATAGTGTAACAGGTAAACAGCTTCAAATATTTGGGAGGAGTAGTTGAGGAGAAGGGTAGTCTGAATGAAAAGGTCAAAGCTAGAATCAGAGGGGCTGCAGCCAACTGGCATACAGTATCAGGTGTAGTCTATGACAGAAGAATGCCAAAGAAGCTGAAAAGTAAGGTGTACAAGACAGTGGTGTGACCAGTACTACTGTATGGTGCAGAAACCTGGGCAGTAAAGGCAGAACAGTTGAAGAAGCTAGAGGTGGTGGAAATGAAGTGCCTGAGAAAGGTGATAGGATGCACATTGTGGAACAGACGAAGAAACGAGGACATAAGAGCAGAAGCCAAAGTAGCTCCAATTGCAGAAAAGATCAAAGGAAGAGATTATGGTGGTTTGGGCATGTGTAGAAAAGCAGAAGACAATCTGGTGAGGAAGATTTAGGACACGCAGGAAGAAGGTAAGAGAAAGTGGGGATGTCCAGCAAAGAGGTAGATGGATTGTGTGAAAGATGATCTGCGACAGTCAGGCATGAGTGTTAAAGAAGGCAGGAGTGTGGCACTGAATCGAGAGAGTTGACGACAGTTAACACAATACTCCGACCTCATGTAGAAAAAAATGGGAGAAAGGGGGCTGATGATGATGATGGTCATGATGGTAGCAAGTTGAGCAGGATAGTCTGACAAATCTTTCCAGTACACCTCATTATAAAAAACATTTCTCATTTTTAGTGTCAAAAATTCCATGTTTCATGCTGCTTCACATTAACAGGGCCTGCTACATGTTCATTGTAAAGAATTTTTAAAAATTAACCATCAAATACATGTAATCATATTAATTCATCAATAAATCGCAACTCAGTCTAGTCCACCAAAATTATTTAATAAAATTGTGTTTTTGTCCCAGGCATAACAACTTCTTCTGATTAAAAAAAACTGATAAAATGTATACTAATTACAAACAAATTACAAGACTACAGTGAGTCAATAGTGTTCATTTAACCTTATTTTGCAGAATATTTGTAATAGAAATGAAATCATTTAGACTTGGACTTTAATCTGCTTCATAAATAATTTGCCCTAACAGTTCACCATATAGAAGATAATTATTCTAATCACCCCCCCCCCTTCTGGGATTTGTAGTTATCTTTTCTAAAATGAAAAATAACATTTTATTAAAACTAGGGTAGCCTAAATGATAACCATTTGTAATGTGGGGACTTGCTAGAGCATGTTCTAAAATACAAGACTGAATGGCTTGAAGAACGAACTTACATTTACTACTCAGAATATTCCCCTTTCTCTGAGGTATTGCTATCTTAGAGTTTGTATATATAAGTTTGTGGGTGGGGAGGCTTGCCCCCCCCCTGCAAAAATAAGTTTTAAGGAGAAGTGTGATTTTCGAAATTTGCTCTTTTCTGGGTTTTCAGCCTTTTTTCCATCTTTTTGGCACTCAGCATTTCGGTGTGATCATTTCAATAGGGAGTCAGATAAACTGTGTTTTTCTAAAGTGTAAGTACGATATTTTAATGCTTTCCTTATTCTGATAATGTAAAAACCATGTTAGGATAAACAGGCAATTATCCATGGGAAATACAACTAAAATGTCCAGCCAATGCTTCCCAACATAATATACTTAACTATTATTAACAAATTTACATTGTTTGTAGTACCCACACTGAAATATTCCTGCTGGATGATTTTTAATAAAAGATTGTCATTTATGTTCCAATCAGTTTTTAATATTAAAGACCCCTCAGTACATGAATATGGGTTCAATTCCAGCTTTATCAATCATCCCATCAATTATACTAAAAAGTTACCACTGATGAATAATAATTCTTTTACTTGAGGGATTATTGGTGGAACAACTCGGAAGCATGGCTTTCCTTTTCTGAACCATCTCATTAATAATCTTATCTACAAACTATCCAAAAACATCTATTTTAAATTCTGAATCTTATCCAAAAATTGTTTGTTACTGGATACTAAAGTAGATAACCTAACCAACTGACCATTTATGATGAGATTTCAGCTTCCCTAGTGCGGGAGATGAGGACTGGTATATCCTTACTTGATGTGCACAGAGCACTG
The DNA here is from genome assembly GCF_019279795.1 of Protopterus annectens. NCBI lineage: Eukaryota > Metazoa > Chordata > Ceratodontiformes > Protopteridae > Protopterus > Protopterus annectens. Next base: position 528,774,044 of record NC_056730.1, on the reverse strand, counting down.
CTTTTTGCCTTCACAAAGTGGAAAGTTGTCTGCAAATCAAACAGTACTGCAATATCCCAATGTCTTCTTTGGAAACTGGTATATTCCAGCCACATTTTATCTTTATCCATATTTTTCATTCCCTTGTTGCCTTTTCTATAATGTCTTAAAAGAAGAATAAATTGGATAATGCAGGTTCTTTATATTGATAGGTATAATGGGAGAAGTGTACCTTACTCATAAAAGAAATTAGGTCAAAGGACAGGTCAGTAAAACTTTTATGTGGGTGACATGCATTGTGCTTGTTGAAATGGGTTGCCTCCTTGAGTCACTCCATTGAGATAAAAAACTAAAATCACTAAATAGTTAAATAAAACTAGTTCATATGTTGAAGGTTTGTACAGCATAGTGTGATGGTATTGTCTGTCAATAAATAGTGGAAGAAATGGAATATGTGTGGTAGAATTCAAATATTGTGAAGTAGTAGTTAATTAGGAGTTGCAGAGAGGTGGCCATGATTGTTTGCAGGACAGAGACATGAGAAACCCAAAATTGTTTAGAATGAATATGCTGGAGGTCACTGATACTGGAGGTCACTAATACCGGATGTCACTGATACCGGAGGCCACTGATACTGGAGGTCACTGATACTGAAGGTCACTGATACCAGAGGTCACTGATACTGGAGGTCACTGATACCGGATGTCACTGATACCAGAGGTCACTGATACCGGATGTGACTGATACTGGAGGTCACTGATACCGGATGTCACTGATACTGGAGGTCACTGATACCGGATGTCACTGATACTGGAGGTCACTAATACTTTGGAAGCCATACAGACTACAATGAGAAATCTGCCTGGATTATTTGAAGGATGCATGAGACAGACTGACGTGGCTGGTTTGGAAAAAGCAGAGTCTTTGCAGAGCCACTAGGTAGTTATACAGCAAGCTGAACACCAAATGTATGAGATATGAGACAAGGCAGTTGAGACTTTAAAAGAATTTGAATAGACTGAGCAATATTTCATGAGAATGGAAGGCATGCAAAAAAGCCAAATTTAAGAATGTATGGAGTTAGAGAAGGTGAAGAAAGGAAAGACCTAATAGAATACATGAAAAATAAGATGGTGGGATGACTGAATTTGCAAAAGATTCATGAGGGATGACAGTGGTAAAACACTTGTCTCTGCCAAAATTGGAAATTAAATATGCAAAATATAGACTCATGCTGGCAGAATTCTTGACATGCTATGAGAAAGAATAGATGTTGCAGGAATTGTAGCAAGGGAGTAGCAAATGATCAGTAGCTGGGATACCTGTATTTGGAGAACATGATTACTTTTTACTGAAATGAAGATTTCACTATGAACCGTGAATGAAATAATGGAGTGGAGGTGGAAAAATCTGAACTGTAAACTGATATTTATCGCTAGTTTAAAGACATTCTGGGATATTTGAAAGTCACAATGGGGTGATAAAACAGGAAGATAAAATTATTTTTCTTTAAGATTAGCACTAATACTGGTTTAACAGAAACGTGGGAGACACTGATGTTGCTGAAGAAACAGTGGAAGCGTGGAAGGAAAGATCTGATTTGAGAGAGAACAGATTTACTATTCCTTGAGTAAAATGGTAGGACAGACTGAAAAGTTCTGCTTGAAACCTGCACTGAGTAGTAATGTAGGCATGTCTATTAAAATGCAAGCCATTGACAGATTTACCCAATAAACTGCTGTGTAAGGCTAAGTTAAACCATTGTATTCCCTAAGCATTTTAGAGGCTGATGATGAGTTCTGCAATATAAAGGATACTGTTCAAGTCTGTAAATACATTTTGTAAACCTTATAATGTTATTAGAGCTGAAAATTTTAAAAATCACAATCGATACATCTCTGAACTGTTCATAACACTAGTTTCAGCACTCTATAATATTTTCTTGATTGTAGCTTTAGAATAGTTAGATACTACTGTATGTGGAGGGGGGTTGCCACATGAACAACAGATTTTCAGTTTATTTCAATTGTAATAGTTTGGAGACTACTTTAATAAAAATAATTTGAAATAACATAGAGTAAAAGAGTGTTTCCCATACATATTTTGTATTATAGAAGTAAGGAAGTATAGTATTATTTGTGGTTGCATTTAACAGGTAACTGAATAGAGTTAACACATTTTCTCTATTTTGTATTAAAGTTGTTTACAGTTGACATTACTAAAATTGCTATTCATTTGGGACTTTAATAATATTTATATTAAGAATGCTAAAAAGATGCTTGCATTTATTGTTAATTGTAGTAAAGGTAAGACCATTATGCACTTATAAAAAAGTTATATACTCACCATAACGTTCCCTCTGAGTTGTCGATTTTCATGTATCCTCAATGGATGGGTTCAGTTCCCATCCCTCCGAACTGACTTGGCCCCTTGCTTAAGCTTGTGGCAAACAAAAACTCTCAAGCCTTCTCCTCTACCCACAATGCAACTGGCTCAGTTGAGTTTGCTGACAAAATAAGCAGAGAAAGAAGAGAAGGAAGATAGATGTTATATTCCAACAGGGACCATGTCTGGGTCAGTCTGAATCAAAAATAATCAGCCAGGTGGAGATAAGGTAGAAATCACCCATTCTTCCAAAATAAATAGATAGGGGGTTGGAGGGTGGGGAGTTGAGGATATTTAAAAATCAACAACTCAGAGGGAACGTTATGGTGAGTGCATAACTTCTTTATCTGAAGTTGTCAATTTTCATGTTATCCTCAATGGATGGGACAGAGTCCCCAACTACCTTACTTCCTGTGTGGATTAAGGAAGGATATTCCTAAGTACCATTCAGCCAAATGATGCTCTACCCCTGAAGACCAGATCCAAATTGTAATGCGTGATAAAGGTATGGGTTGTTAGCCCATGTTGCTGCTGCGCATATGTCATGCATGGATACTCTAGCCTGAAACACTGCTGATGTAGCTACAGCCCTCGTGGAATAGCCTTTGGGGTTTTTGGAAGGGTTACACCAGATTTGGAATATATGAAGGAAATGCAGCTAGCCAGCAATTTCACTAAAGTGATGTTGGATGCAGCTTGTCCTAGTTTGGTTTGTGAAAAGGAGATAAAAGGCTGGCCTGATTTTCTGAAATACTTTGTCCTGTGTAGGTAGAAATGCAACTGTATATGCACAGCCAAGTAATGGAAGCATTACACTCTTTTGTTAGAATAGTCAGGGAAGAAAACGGGAAAATTAATGCATTCATTGATGTTGTTCTCAGAGACCACTTTTGGAAGGAAAAAAGGGTTGGTTCTGAGTGAAACCCTGTCCTTATGAAAGGCTAAATATGGAAGTTTAGATCACAGGGCTTGAATCTCTGAAATTTTTCTAGCAGAAGTAAGTGTAACTAACAGAATAGTCTTCCGGGACATGAACTTAATATCACAAGTGCAGGCAGGTTCAAACGGTTGTTGAGTGATTGCTTGTAATTCCAGGTTGAGGTCCCATGATGGAGTACAGTCTTTAAAGGGAGGTCTTAACAGAAGTGTACCTCTTAAGAAGGACTTGCAGAGTTTGTGAGAGGCCACAAAAGAGTCGTTGAAACCAATACGGAAGTTGGAGATGGCTGATAGTTGAACTTTAATGGTACAGGCAAAGGCTCCACTCTCAAAAAGGAATGCCAAGAATTTCAGGATATTATGAACTGGGGCTAAAAAGGGGTGAATGTCATTCTGTATGGCCCAGTAGACAAACTTTTTTCTATTTGCTAGAATACAGTGGAAGGTTTATAAGATGATACTAGAATGCGTTGAACAGGGAAAGAGATCATCGGTTGTCTGGCCACTACTGGAAGTTGAGATACCAAGCCATCAGCTTGATATTGTGAATGTCAGGATGTACCATGCCTGTTGGGTGAGACAGGAGATCTGGAACTGGATCCATTATCCAAAGTTGTTTGATTAGGTGAGGCCAAAGGAAGGGTAACCAAATCTGCCAAGGCCAAAAGGGGACTTTGAGGATGACTTTGCTCTTCATCCTGATGGCTTTCTGAAGAAACTTGGGAATCAAAGGTATTGGTGGAAAGGCATAAAGGAGAGCGGGGTGCCAATCATGGAGAAGAGCGTCCCTCGGGTCTTAGGGCTAAATAGCTGCAGCATTTGTTGTTCAGGGAAGAGGCAAACAGATCACAGCAAGGCTGGCCACATGACCAAAATAATCTCTCTGACACTTTCTCATTGAGGGACCACTCATGAGGTAGAAGAATGGTCCTGCTTAATCTGTCTGCTATCAGACTGGACTTCTCCAGAATGTGCATTGCCATAAGAAAGTGGTTTGATGAGATCACCCATTGCCATACTCTGAGGCTTCTTGACATAGCGGATAAGACCTGGATTCTCGTTTGTTGATATGCCAGACTACTGACATGTTGTCTGTATGAATCCCAATTTTTCCAGGGGGGAGAGCATCCTGAAAGGCTTTCAATGCTAAGAGCACTGTCCTCATCTCTAGAATATTGATGTGTAACAAGACCTCTATTGGAGACCAAGTGCCTTGGACTGTTTTTCCACTCCAGTGCCCCCGACCCCAGCAAGGAGGTGTCCATGGTCACCATGGCCTTGGGCTGACAGGGATAAAAAGGATGTCCTTCGAGAATTTGTTCTGAATGAGTCCACCACATTAAATCTTTCTTGCAAATGTTGGTGATGGAAATTGGTGTGGACATGGGATGGGTAAGTATTGACCATTGTGCTGCAGGTAACCACTGAAGAATTCCCATATGGTATCTAGCCAGGGGTACAAGAGTTATTGATGCTGTCGTGGAACCCAATGTTCAGAGGATTAGGTTGGCTGGCACTTTGTTCTTGCTGATTATTTATTTATTTTACATTTGTTTAATGGGAAATTCCAACTGGACACAGGTCCTTTTTCAACGGAGGCCCAGGGAGAAAAGCTCCATTACAGACAGTAAGTATAGTATCAGTCAATTATGTTTACATAATGCACTTTGGAATACATACATACATACATACATACATAGTTTTTAACAGTGAGAGAGATAGCTATATGCACATACAGTATTTCATTTTTGACTTATAGCAGTTTGTATAAGTTTTAAAATTATGAATAATAACATATTTAGTGTGCTATACAGATTACAGGAATTCAAAGATGAGGAGGAGGTATGCAGAAGTATAATAGGAGGGTGTGGGTAGATGAAACAAGAGTGGAGAAGGAAGAAGAATGTTTAGCTGGGGAACTAATAAGCTGAGAGAGAAGGAGTTAGTAGAGAGAAGTAGGTAGTATAATGATTAATCAGGGTTTTGTGAGTTTTAGGCTGTGAATTTCATAAGTGTTAGTGTAGCAAAGTGGGAAGCAGGGGGGAATTAAAGTAGAATTGAGAGAGAAGAGGTACTTTAGAAGGAGATGCAGAATATTATGAGAGGGGGTATTGTTAATAGAGAAGAAGTAGATATAAGAGATTAATCAGGGTTGTCACAGTTACAGAGCCAAGATTGCTGTAGTTGGGATTTTAAGGCTTTTTTGAAGGAGGCTCAGGAAGTTGTGGCTGTGATGTTGGGGGAAGGTTGTTCCACTGCTTGGCATCAGTGTTGCCATAGAGGGAAATACCTGCGGAATTATTGGCTCACATCTAATAGAAGTTTTTTATTGGATCGCAGGACTCTAGCCTTGGTGCTTGGGAGAAGTAGGTTTAGTAGAACATGTTTTTTTCTCAGGGTAGTGAAGTAGTTTGTGGGTTAGTATAAGTTGATTATAAAGAATAAGGCTGGGAAGTTCCAGCCAGTCCAGTGTTCTAAGGGGAGTGCAGTGGTGTGTTCTGTGAGGTGTATTGGTTGCAAAGTTGGCAATTTTATTATAACATGTTTGGAGTTTGGAAAGGTTGGATTTTCTGAGATTGGTGAATATTGATGAGGCATATAAAAGAGTGGAGATGAGATGGGTACATGTGATAGTGGCTCTGGTGGAGTCTGTTAGGAACTGTTTGTTCCTGTATATAGCATGGCAAGTTTCTTGTGTACTTTCTTTATGGTATTGGATATATGTAAGTCACATTTCATGTTGCTGTCAACAGTAACCCCTAGCAGTTTGGTGTGACTGACAGGAGATATGACTGTGTTATTACTGGAGGAGATGTTGAATGTAATGTTATGAGATGTGTGTTGTGTGGGTAGAAAGATAATAAGCTGGGTCTTATTGGGATTTAATATTAATTTTGATTCAGAGATCCAACTTTCAATACAAGAAAAGAGTATTGTGTTTGTTGTAGGACAACCTAGGGGGAGTGGGAAGCACAGATTAACGCTGTATCATCTGCATATTGGATGATGGAAGCATGAAGTGTAGCAGTATGTAGGTTGTTAGTGAAAATAGAAAACAGCATTGGTCCAAGAATGGAACCCTGTGGGACTCCTAGTGAGTGGAGAGAGTTCTTGGTGTCATCTGACTGCCTGCTGTCTGCCTGTTAGGTAATTTCTAAACCAGGAAATGGTATATGGGCTTAGGTTTAATTCTGTGGGGGTATCGATGAGTTTAACATGATTAACCATATCAAAGGCCTTGGAAAGGTCTAATATGGCTGAGACATAATTTCCATTGTTTCTGTGTTTGTGGACAGTCTGATTGAAAGATGAGAGCTGTAGTAGTGCTGTGTGATGGTCTAAACCCATGTTGTGTGTTTGTCAGTAGATTATGAGAGTTTAGGAATGACATGATTTGTGTGTGTACACATCTTTTTAAGATTTTGATGAGGGGGGAGAGTATGGCGATAGGTTGATAATTGGTTAGTTCTCTGCAATGCCTCCTTTGTGTAGTGGAGTGATATAGGAAATTTTCTAAAGGTTGTTACTATATTTTCAGCTATGTAGCAGTTAATGAGAATTGATACAGGATATGCAGTAGCATTAGGAGCAATTTTTAACAATTTGGCTGGTAGATTGTCTGTGGAGATAGTTGTAGGTTTTAGCTTATTAAGCATCTTTCTAACAGTGGAGATGGGGACAGGTTGAAGTGAGAAGATCGGACCAGTAGTATAGATTTTGGATGACCTGGTTGTAGTAGAGGGTTTTTGAGAATTCGCTAGAGTTAGGATGACATCTGTAAAGAACTTGTTGAACTGGGTTGCTATGTTTGTTGTGTGGTCATTGGTTGCTGGAGTGTCTGTGTCAACATTGCCTGGGTGTTGTAATTTGTTAATGTTTGCCCAAATTTTTTTAGGATTGGTATGATATCTGTTCTGTGTGTGATTATGCTTAAAACTTGTGTCTGACTTGTCCGTCGTCTTTGTGGAGAAAGAGAGGCTATGGTGGTTTTTGTGTTTAAAATGGCACCTATGAATTCTAGGACTTGGCTTGGCTCTAGGTGACATTTTTCATATTTGACAGTTATTCCCAAGGAGGAGCATATTTGAAGAACCTTTTGTCTGGCTTCTGCAAGTTGATGCCTGGTCATGGCAGTGAGGAGTCAGTTGTCTAGGTATGGAAACACTCAGAATCCATGTATTCTAAAGTGAGCTGCTACCTCTGCCATGCATTCGATGAACACCCTGGGGGTTGTGGTGAGACCAAAGGGCAGTACTCTGAATTGATAGTGACTGGCTCCCAGCCAGAAGTGTAAGAATCTCCTGGATCACCTGTGTATTGTTATGTGATAATATGGATTCTGGAGATCTATGGAGCTCATCTGATCGTCCTTTTCCAGGAATGGAAGAATGGACTGAACTGTGACCATCTGGAATTTGGTTCACTTAACCGATTTGTTCAGTTTGCTGAGATCTAGAATAGGTATCCAGTCCCCTGTCTTTTTTGGCACTAAGAAGAACCTTGAGTAGTTCCAGATCTTATCTGATCTGGGGGGGACCTCTTGGATGGCTCACTTTTCTAGCAGATTCGTATTTCTAGCACTGCTTGATCCCTTTGATTGGGTGGAACATCCGGGATCTTTTTGTAAGAAGATGGGGTTAGTGAGAAGGGAAAGTTTTCTGGTGCAGGGAAAAGTGACTCCTGACTGCCTCCAGAGGAGGGCACTCAGGCCTCCTGTCAGGAACACTGAAAAGGTTTACCAAAGAACGAACCTCAGAAACCTCTGACCCTGGGGGAGCTGTCACTATGTGTGTTGGGAAAAGACCCTTGGGACTTTTTTGAACTAAATTTTTCCACCAGTGTGCTGGTTCTTTGGAAAGGGTCTCTGAGGAGTGGAAAAATGCACACCCACTACAGAAAGTGTCTTTCCATCCTTTTCACACCTAGCGAGTGTGTCTTTAACTTTGGGCCCAAACAAGGATGTGCCATCAAAGGGAGCACTGATGAACATAGACTTGAAGTATTCTGTGAAGTCACACAAATGCATCCAAGTGTGTCTCCTTAAGGTTATGCCTGAACTGATAGTTCTTATCATACCTCTAGCTGCATGAGAAATGAGCCTCATGGATAAGTTGGAAATGGAGGTCAGGGTGGCCAACTGAAAAGTTATGGAGTCCCGAACCTTGTCAGAAACAGTTCTAGAGAGGGTATCCTAAAGGTCTCTAATCAGATCCTCTGCAACCTTGTAAAATGTGCTAGGTAATTCAAAGACTATAAGGAAAAGGATGATGAAGCATAAACTCACACTCCTATCCTATCCATCATCCTAGACTCTCTGTTAGGAGGATGAATAGAGGAACTTTCATCTGTCAATTCCTTTTTGGTGGCTGCTGCCATGACCATGGTATCTACTGGTAAGCCTTTGGTCCAGAAGGGTTTCTCTAAGGGTGCAGCTCTGATCTTGTCTGGTTTCTGTGGTATTGGCTCAATAGAATTGGGGGCCTTCCGCTCCCACTGTGAGATCAATTCAATGAGCTCATTAGCGGGCAGGGTAACCCAGGAGGTAGATTGTCAGATGCCAAAGGCCTGCAAGTACACATATTCTTCCAATGTAGGATTGTTGGGCTGCCAACCACCTCTCTGTTTCAAAATGTCCAGGATGTCTCCAAAGGAGGCATCATCAGGAGGTGATTGTGTGGATCCTTCGCCTTCCTCGAAATCTGTGTCCCCAGTATATGATTCTTCAGAGGAATCAATGTGTTGCCTCTTACACTTTTTCTCCAATGAACCTCCTCAGTGGGATGCTCTAGGGAAGTATTGGAAGAGGATGTTCCCAAGTGTGGATGCTCCTGAGACCTTGACATCCACTGTCAAGCTGGATGGAGTGGATGACACTCTGGTGCAAGGAGTGACTTGGAAGGCTGTTCCAAGGGGGGGGGGTGGAACCAACTGTTGTCTTGGGACAGACAAGGCCCTCTCTATTGTCTCGAAAGTCAATCCACCCATGGCAGGAAGAGAGTCTGAGCCCAAGAAAGCAGAATTCGGTACTGCTGTCTCCTCCCGACCAGAGCAGATCCCTCCTAAGGTAGAGGCCAGAGCTGAGCTGATCTGTACCAAGGCTCTGAGGAGAAGAGACGACGCCAAAACAATTTGGGTTGACTCAAACTCCTCAGACCAGACAGGATGGGCATGGCTGCTGGAGGTCTCCAGTTCCAAGCAAGCCTGAGAATTCAGGAATGCAATCAGTGCCAATGAAGAAGACAACTTCAGAACCGAGACAGACAGCACCGGACAACTCAGAACCAAGTGCTCTGAACTTACCTTAGAAGTTAGAGGAGGAAAGGTGCTTGGAGGGGTGGAAGTAGAAGGACCCTAACCCATTGGGGTAGGAGGCCTAGAAGAACTAGTAACTCCTTGCACACAGAATATCTTCCTCACCAATCTTTCCAGCTCTTCTACAGTGAAACTTCTGGAAGAATGGGGGGATTTCATTGGAGAAGGAGGATGTTCTAGGAAAGGGGAAGGCAGCCTATCTGAAAAAGAGTTGATGGATGGGGAATAGCTAGACCTAGGCACTGTAATTAATTCCATAGTCAGCACTGATGAAGACGGTGTTGAAGGAGTAGTCTTTCCTGAAGGCAGTACCAAGGAAACTTTTGGTACTGTCAGTTGAGTTACTGGTTCCGATGAAACAGCTGGAACTGACAACTTAGATTTTTTAATAGTCGGAGCTGGCAATGATATTGGCACTGAAGAGCTTTGTTTCTTTGCCTCTGAAGACTTGGAAGAGGAGGTTGCGGAAGCTGGACTTGACTTGGAGTATCTAGATTTGTGTTCAGAAGGATCCATGGATGATGACCCAGAAATGGCCTCACTGAAGGAGGAGGGTAACAGCCCCTTCAAAATCAACTTGTTTTTATGCTCCATCAGAGACCAATAGCGAAAAGAATGACAAATGGAGCAGTCTTCTTATAAATGGTGGGATTCTAGACAGAAAATACAAAATGAGTGCTGGTCTGAATAGGGGATCTTGTGAGAGCACTTTGCACATGTCCAACCCCACAGGGGTTTTCTCTTCCTCCTTGCTTTTCTCTGCTATAGTAAAGTGGGAAGGTAGAAAAGCCACAGTCCACACACAAGTTTATGATAGGAAGGGATAGTGAAAAGATAGATACTCTTTTTTTTTAAATATATATGTATACACATATATGTATAGATGAAAAGGGGAATACCAGCAATGGTAAAAAAGGAGCTACCGAAGAGCAGAGGGTAAAATGCTAGCAATGGTACATAAGAAGTACACAAAGTATTAATAAAAAGGAGGTAAACAGCAAAAAGGGTTGAGATAGATGTAGAAAAGTAAGATTTGACTAAAAATAGGAAAAGAATAATAGGTAAAAGATTAGAAGTTAGAAGTTAGAAGAAACACTTATCTGGAATGCTCCACAGCAGGCAAAAAAAAAAAACATGTCTGAAGCTTATAGCAGCAAACGAGATCTGAGGTAATGACCAGTTGCATTATGGGTAGAGGGGTAAATGAGACTTTTTGGTTGCCACGAGCTTTAGCAAGCAGCTGAGTTGGTTCTGAGGGATCGGAACCAAACCCATCCATTGAGGATAACATGAAAATTGACTACTTCATATCTTTTATTAAGACAATTATGCACTTATAAATTTAAGAATGTTTGCTTTAAGGATATTCAGAAGATTCTTATTAACTTGCAGATAATATAGGAAATTCAACAAGAAAATGGTCTTAAACTCAATACTAAGAAATGCGTAATTATACCTTTTGGGAAGTCAACTATCCTGGCTAATTACCATGTTGATAATACTCCCATAAGAGTTGACTCAGTTGTCAGGGATCTGGGTATGCATGTAGACAGAAGCCTTCCCTGTACCCATCATGTGGTCACAGTGGTGAGGAAATCCTCTTACGTTGTACAACTTATAAGTATGGGCATGGGTCATTATCTCACTGTAGTCTGCCCTTATCAGACCAATCATAGGGTATAATGCTCTTTTCAGTATGTACCTCACTAGGCATATGCAGCAACTAGAGTGACTTCAGAGGTCCCTTAAAAAATACAAGGTGTACAACATAAGAGAATTTCCTCACCACTGTGGCCACAAACTTGCCTTATGCAGAGCACCTAAAAGCCCTTTCCCCTCTGTTCACTCTCCTATAGATTGCTGAGGGGTGACCTATGCGTGGCCTACAAGGCATCCGCAAACCCAACAGTTATGAATCTTCTGCATATTTGTAAGTCAAACAGTATCAGAAATACAAGGTCTAGGGAACTGATTTTTGTCAGTAACTTAAACAGAACTTGCTGGAGAGACAGATATGTGTTTCAGAAACTGCCCCTCCTTTGAAACAGGCTTCCCATCCATGGGAAGCTGAGTTCGTCTATTCCCCAATTTAAGTGCAACCTAGACTAGTGAATAGAGAATAGGAAATTTACATCGGGCCTGGCACATATGTCCCTTATGGACAGAGATAGTCTATAAATGCCTGGCCCTCAATGTCTTATTTGTACACAGGTTGGCACCATTCTTTCAGGAAACCTAGGCTAGGCTAAGAAAGACCAACAGGGTCGTTAGCCTGGTAACAATCTATGAATCTATAAGAAATAGTGAGATGAATACATGTTTATATGATGATAGAGCAGTTTCTACCCATTATGAATAGCAAATCACTGTAGCACATAGCACATTTTGAAAGATGTGGAACTACTGGATTGTAGTAAAAAGATAAACAAAGAAGGTTTAAGCATTGGAGTGATATAGGGACAATATGACTATATAATGTTGACTTTTAATTGAAATGTGGGGAATTGTCAACCACAATATGTAAAAATGTATAACATTAATATAAATGAGCTGATGGAACAACAGTATGATAGGAAATTTGAATGATAACAAGAGTTATCTGAAGTATTAACCATTAGGAACTAACCATTTGGATGGCTCTGTATATAGGCCATGAAACAGTAAAGAATAATTTGATTTGTTTAGTGAACTGAATTAAATAATAATAATATCATTTCATCACAGTTATGCAAACTATAAAGTAAATGATTCAAGGGTAATAAAATATATAGAATGAAAGCTGGCGGTAAACATACAGATATAAGTAAGGGGTGGATAGTATTATTAAGATTATTTAGTACAAGGGATTAAATTAGAGCTAATAACTTTAATAACTGGAGAGTATTCGGATTAAAGAAATGGTATTTCGTTTGTCTTTCGTCTTTTTCCCGGTAAGGGGTCGCCACAGCAGAACTCCGGTCCGCTAATGATTGGCAGTAGATTTTTTTTTTTTTTACGAAATGCCGAAGTGCCAGCTCGATGCCCAACCTTCAATGCAGGCACACCCATTTACGCACGCATGTCTTTCGAATGCTACCCAACTGCGGGGAGGACATGCAGACTCCATACAGAAGACACTCCCAAGCCAAGCCGAGAATCAAACGGGAGAACCTCTTGCTGTGAGGTAACAACGCTACCTCCATACCACTGCGGCATTATTTCTGTTATATTCAGTCCTTCTTTTCTTTTACTCTTATTAATATTAGTAGTATTGATTGTTATTGCCTTGTCCTGGTGACCACATAAAATGTGTGAAAAAGATTAAAGGGTGAGTGAGCTGCTATACATTGCAAAAGGTCTACCAGTCATGCGAATCCACATCAATCCCATTTCCAGAACAGACATAAACATTGCCAGTATGTTTAATAAACACTTCATAGGCACATCCAACTCCACCAGAAAACATAGCAATGTTTTAGCCTCACAGATGACTAGCAAGACTACACCAATGACTTTTAAGCTACAATCAATTGGCATAACGTCTAAGCTACTCTAGTCTCTCCTTTCATCTTACTGGTTTCTATTAGCCTTCCTAACCTAGCTAATATCTCTGCCACTTCTACTCCTTCTACCAGAAGTGTAACTGGTTCAACCAGCACTCTGAGACAGCATTATGAACCAGTACCCCACCCCCTCAGCTCTTCAAGTGAAGAGCTGAAAAAAGAGGTGATCACAACCCTTGGCTTATTACAGTTACATCTAAGCTCCCTCTTCCATTAAAGTGAAAACAAAAAAAATGGACTTACTTTTTACTGGCACTCCAACCAGGTGGCCAGATGAACAACACATATCCTCTCTGCCATTCAGGTCCCATTTCTATGCCCTGCCCTTAACTCTCCTTCAACTTTTTTCATTAAAGAAAAATCTTCTTTTAAACTGTAGCAAACTATTTGATACAAATGTAGCAAACAGTTGCTACAGTTTATACCCTGCCTGCACAGAGAGCGATGGCATTCATGTTTTAATTAAAACAAAAAAGTCCTCTTTAGCAAACTGCTTCTACAAATGAAGTAAACAGTTGCTGCGGTTTATAACCCACCTGCAAGGAGCACTACAATGCTCAGGTTTTGGTTAAAGTGCAGTTGCTACAGTTTAGACCACACATATAGGGCTACAGTGCTCAAGTTTGAGCACAAATGCAATACTGGCTTCTAAAGGTTAGTATTGCACTAAAGAGAGATCAGAATTGGCTGATACCGCTAAGGTGCCCCAATACTTTGCACCTCTCACCCTGCCCTAACTATGCTACTGCCTTCTACTTTAACTCTATTCTCCTTTTTGTATTCCACTTATGTAACTGTACAGATGTTCAATTTGTTAGATCTTTTTTCTTTTTTTGTTTTTCAGATTTTCTGTGTTTATTCATAAATTAAAGCACTGTTATTTGTATATAGTACATTGTTTTGTTGCATTATGATGGAACCAGGGCCGAGCCTGTAATTGGACATTATTTGATCAGTGTTCTATCCTGGCAAAGAAGTCTAAATAAATAAGTAACAAAATTCAGAAAACTGCTTTCAAAATTAAAAACTACAACACTTGCTCCAGACGAGTTACTGCCTGAATGCATATAGCTTGTCAATATAATTCTATAGTTCAAACCCTGTTGCTATACTTATCAAAGATCTGTCTGTGAAGAATGGGAACCCCAGCTATGGAAACAATCATATATAATTACACTTCATAAAGGAGGTGCACAGAACAACCTCTCAGACTACAGACCTGTTACCATAATATCTGCTCTCCCTAAAATAATACACCCATAAGAGTTGACCCAGTTGGAGAAGTGCTTTCAAAATTAACTTTTACATAGGATCATAGCAGATTACTAGGCTATCGACCTGGAGGTCATTTTAAGCCTAGCCATTTCATCCCAATGTAATAACATAGAAATGCTAGTCAATACTCAAGATTGCATTTAGTGATGACTTCCCATGTCCAGAGGGGTTGTGGGCACTATTCCCAATAAGAATTTATAGTGCCCCATCCACTCGTCCAGGTTCCACTTGAATAATGTCATAGAAGTGCTCTGTTTCACATGAATTTTTAGTCTGTTCCAAAGATGCAGCAGTTGCTGGGAGATACATCTGTCCCTCCAGTATGTCCTATTTAAGTCACAGGCCATATTTAGGTCCCTGCAATGGGTAGCCCTAGTCCTGTTTGATTTATGGATATGCAGCAAGTTCATTAGGTTTGGGTCTTGGATTACTCTGTAGGCTATGCATAAGTCTCCCCTAAGAAGTCTATATGATATGGAGTATAGTGACAGGGACTTTAGTCGGTCTGTGTAAGGCGCATGCTGGAGCCCCTTGATCTTCTTTGTTAGAAACCTCTGAGGTTCCTCTAATTGCTGCACGTGCTTAGTATGGTACATGCCAAATGGGGCATTATACTCAATTATGGGATGGATAAGTGCTGAGTATGGGGGGGTTATAACTTCTTTTGCACTGGAGGTGATGCTCTTACTAATCAAGCGTGCTACATAGAAAGCCTTCCTTACTATGCAGAGACATGGTGGTTGAAGTTACGGTCGCTGTCAACTTGTGATCCCAGGACCTTACCACTTCATGGGTACTTAAAGTATTGTTGTTGATCTGATAGAGTGAGGGGGCATTGCTTGTGCCAAAGGGAATGATAATGGATTTCTCTGTATGCAGTTTGAGACCATGATTAACACTCCCGTCATTGGTCTGTTTGAGACCCTACTGGAGAATGCTGACATAATTTGAGGATTCAGTGATTGTACCTAGTTTGCAGTCATCTGTAAACTTGGTCAACCACAACCCTTTAGTTTTGACCTGAACTTCTAAGAACTATATACCAAAGAGTAGGGGGCCCAGCACTGAACCCTGTGGCACCCCACTGGTAACAGGTCTGCTGGTTGATGTGGAGTCACCCACTTTGATGGCATGTGTCCGGTTTGTGAGAGAGTTGGCAACCCATTTTACAACAAAGGGGTTTGCATTCAGTTTGATAAGTTTATCAGTAATGCCTGAATGTGGGATTATATCAAAAGGCTTTACCAAGTCAAGGTATACTATGCGCACAGATTTTCCCTCTTTAATGGCCTTGGTCACATTTTCAAAGAAATCCACCAGATTTAACATGTAGAATCTGCCCTTCGTGAAGCCAAATTGGGTAGGATCCAGGGTTCGGGGGTCACCTATGTCTTTATTTATGAGGTCCATAATGATATGTTTCATGGCCTTACAGATGAGGCTGTTCAGGCTTATGGGTCTGTAATTCCCTGGATCTGTTGCTAGGTGGAGGGGAATAACTGTTGCTGTTCTCTATTCCACAGGAACAAAATCTGAGGTTAGGCTATGACTGAAAAGGGTACTTAGTGGTGATGCTAGTTCATGTTTTAGCCTGTTTAGAAGACAGCCTAGGATGTCATCTGGACCCACAGAGACTGTAATTTTTGCCTTGGACAAGGCTTTGAGGACCTGCTCTTCAGATATGTAGGGAGGGGTGGGGGTTGGGGAAGGTTTATTGTAAGTTAGGAGGGGATAAGTGAGTGATATGTTCACCAAACCTATCCACTAGCAGGTTTGCTATCTCTGTGAGGTCAGTGTGTGTGATACATTGACCACTAGTTCTGCATATGTTTGGGGCCTAGCCTTAAGTTACGTATGTAGCTGTAAAAGGTCTTATGGTTATCCTTGGCTGTACTTGCTAAGCTTCTCTCAAAGGAACCCTTGGAGGATTTGACAGGTTGTCTTATTTGCCTGTTGAGGCTGAGGAGGGTGCTTTTCCATTGTTGGGACCTTGCCTTTTTTTTTCTTGAACAGCAACTTTTTGCTTTTATTGCTTTTATTGTAAAGTTTGTTGATGCTTGCTGTCCACCATAGCAACTTGTTTTTACTTGGGGCTCTGGCTTTGATTCTTTTTGGTATAGTCGAATTTTTACATTTATGCAAGTAATTGCACAGGACTTTAGTGTACGCTTTGGCATAGTTACCACTTCCAGCTCTGGGTGGGGCTAGAAATGCATTTATACCTTCACCTAGGAGGGTATAGTTTGCCTTGGTGAAGTTTTTTAGTCTGATTTCATCCTTTGTGAGTTCTGGTGTTAGTGCCAGCTTGAAGGTGACTGATTTGTGATCAGTTTTAACTAACGAGGGTCCATCAGTTGGGCACTGCATCTGTTTGACATGTTGGTGAGGACCAGATCCAGAATGTTTGTTCCCTTTGTTGGGATATGGACAATATGTTACTGGGCATTTGAATTAACAAAGTCAAGGAACTTTTGCGCTAGCAAGTTAGGGCTAGAGTAAGTTTCCCAGTTGATGGTAGGACAGTTGAAATCCCACATAACCAGTGTGTTTGGTAAAATTTGGATTGTTTACAGTTTGGTCATGGGTTTTGTGACCCATGGACTGTGATCTATACCTGGCTATGACTTGAATGGGGGTCTTACCCACTGTAACCTGGACCTGGAGTAACTCCATGGAGTTGTCCAGTCTAACTAGACGGGAGGTGAATTTATCTCAAATATAGATTGAAACACCACCTCCTTTGGTTTTTACACATTCATTTTGTGATCTAAAGGTGTGGAAGGCATTGTAGCCTTGCAAGGCCAGGGTACTCTCTGAGGCCTTGAACCAGGTTTCTGTGGCTGCACTATTAGCTACATCTTCTAGTGATAGAAGTGCTTCCAGGGAGTGCAGTTTTTGGTTTAAGCTCTTAGCATTTAGCAGCATGACCCTTACTTTGTTCTTATTGGTAAATTTCGCATTGGTAATGTTTTTGAGACATTGCCTAAAAAAGGCACTATGGGGGAGGCAAGAGCCTTTGCCAGCTGCTGAAAGCCTAGAGGTGCCAGGTATAAACTGTCTCTGGCACAGCAGCAAGGTATGTCAACCTTGGCTTCCCGGACTGACAGGAACTGGATCCCCTCTGAATGACATCAAAACTGAGCCAATTATTGAAATCAATCATTTTTGTTTATACTGTGACATCATTCTAGGTGAGGGTAGTATGCTGATCAAGGTTATGGACATAACTGTCTGGGACACATACTCATAGAGCTCAACCATGTCTCTCTTCATATAGTCTAATGAGGTACATCTCAGGCATTCACAACAATATGAACTATGACAGAATCATAACAGTGCTTGTTGCTGAATGAAACTGAGTGCATGTGTAATCTGATGAATCCTGGCACCAGAGAGACAGCTGACCACGCCTTTCTCCTTGTCCAACCTGGTGAGTGGGGCATCCGTGTGTCTCACTGCTGAGTTTCCACTGACAAGAAAATTAGTTTTTTGATTGTTACACCTCACTGGTTCGGTGGATGAGACACTTGTGTTGCTATGTGTCATGGGTGCCGTGGGGACTGTGTTGCTTGTAGCAATCTTGTGTTTTGCAGGTCTCTGGTGTTTAGATAAGTTTTTAACAGAACCTCCGCATATGTGGATTTACATGTTTTATGCATACTATGTGTATGAGTAGTTGCATGTGTATGAGTAGTGGTACTATGAGCATATGTAGTGGTGGGTGAGTTGACAACCTTCTCTGTGTTACGGTTTTGAGTGAGACAGAGCATGGAGTCTAGCTTTTTGGTGTAAATACATCTCTTGCACTCTGTACTAGAATGTGTTATTAGTAGAGTGTTCTCTGTGTACATGAGGCAATTGCTACACTGCCTCAAGAGAACCAAGTCACCAAGGTTGGCAGGAGAAAAAAAGGTAGCCCAACTATCCATAATGCTAGGTAGAAGACCGATGTCACTAGGAGTGGCTATCCAGAATTGATCATGGAGGAGCTGAGTGGATAGATATTTCTGCCTGGGTTTTAGGGAAAATTTGTTGAATTTATCTGTCCGGCTTTGGTGCACAACACACAAAGAAGCAGAAGCCTGCTCAAATGCAGGGCCTAAATACCAGAAACTAAAAACTTAAAAAATATATATATAAAAAAATTCAAAAGGACAAATGAGGATGCTTATTCTAAACCCTAGACCGGTGCCTCCCTTTACCAGACAGGCCCCAATCAGCACAGTTCTCTCAAAAAGTGCAGATAGGCCTCTTCCAATCCAAGATGGTCTGGAAAACATGTTCAGAACAAACAAACTACTAGAAACTGTTCCAGAAGCAGCAAGCCTGTATCTGGACTATGCTACAGCTAGCTACTAACTACTCTAGTTCCAGTGGGAAACACTAGAGAATGTTTAAAACAGCAGAAAAATAGCAGTGAGACACTAAAAAAATAAAAAAAAAACAGAAGATCAGCAAGATGGCTCTAAAGGATGCTTTAAACAGTCAACAGATCAGTTATTTAAACACTGTTTGGTGGAAAAACCAGAACAAGCGGAAGAGATAGATTAAAAACAGTGAAAAATACCAGTAAATACTTAACAAACAGTGAAACTAACAAAAAAAACTTTGTAAACAGTGAAAACTAATAAAATTCTATTTAACAAGCACAGTAAAGCAGACAATTGCAGTACATCAGTGTAGTTTAGTATACAGTAAATAACCACAGTATAAACGTAAGCAGCAGGCAATAAAAAGGTGCAGTAAATAGAATAAATAAACAAAAATAGAGGCAACTTATATATTTTTGGACACTCAGAAGCCTTTAGTCATCTGGTATCTCATCTCAGAGGGGATCCCTTTTAAATCTCAAAATACTGAAAGATCGACTTTTTCAGTATCTCAAGACTAAAATATCAAAAGTGCAGGGCCTCAAGCTAAATGCTAAAAAGTGCATAGTCATCCCCTTTGGGAAAAACAAGGTGCCCACAAATTACCACATAGGTGGTAATCCATTAAGTACGGAAGAAGTAATTAGACATTTGGGGACCAACGTAGATAGTAATCTCTCCTTTGATAATCATGTTGCCAAAGTGGTTAGAAAGACCTTCTATATAACCCACCTTATCACGAAAGGGTTCGCATCTAGATCAAGAGAGGTCATTGTGCCCCTCTACTCATCACTCATCAGGCCCATAATTGAATACAATGCCCCTTTTGGGATGTACCTTACCCGACGCCTGCAGCAACTGGAGAGACCCCAAAAGTTCCTCACCAAGAAAATCATGGGCTACAAACAGATGTCCTATGCAGCTCGACTAAATAAACTCCAGCTCTACTCAGTTGCTTACCGCCTACTCAGAGGCGATCTATGCCTGGCGTACAAAGCCATGTCAAACCCAGAATTAATGGACATGCTCCACCTCAACAAATACAAGTCCCTTAGAGCTACACGCTCCATGGACCTAAACCTCAGCACAAAAATAAATAGGACATGCTGGAGGGACAGATTAATTTCCCAAAGGCTCCCCTCACTCTGGAATAGAATCCCAATTCATGTTAGACATAGCCCCTCGCTGAACCTCTTCAAGCGAAATTTGGACGCGTGGATGGGAAATCACAAATTCACCCCTGGGATCTCTCCTGTGTCCCTGCTAGACAGAGGCACAGTAAACTAATCTTAAAAGGGTACCTTCTGTGACCTACTTTACAGAGGCACAGTAGGCTAATCTAATAGGGAGGCAGAAGCCAAATACACTCTGGCTAGGCTTATAAATGCCCTAGGGCAGATAGCCTAGTATCTACCTATGAACCTATAATTGAAACTGCACTTTACCGAGTGTTATATTACTGGATCTGCTTTTGGTGTGGTGTATTGTGGTTTGTGTTTGTGGTGCATTGTGGTTTGGGAGTTAGATATGGCGGATGATGTGTGGCTTTGTACAGAGATTCAGGTAGGTTGTGTTTAAGGGTTTTGGGTAGGGTTTTTTGTTTTTTAGTTTTGTGGGAAGTTTTGGGAGTTGGATGGGTTAGATGGGTGAGTGTGTGTGTGTGTATGTGTGTGTGTGTGTGTGTGTGTGTGTGTGTGTGTGTGTGTGTGTGTGTGTGTGTGTGTGTGTGTGTGTGTGTGTGTGTGTGTTTTAGTGTTGAAGGCAGTGTGTTTTTTGAATGTGTAGTATGTGTGTTTTTCGCATGTATGTGTGATGGTGTGCGAAGTAAGTGTAGGGTGCATAACAGTAGTTTTTTTTTGTATTTCATGGTAGTGTGACCTCAGAGTTGGTATGTATAAGTAGCGGGGGTGTGGGGGGTGCAGGGGGGCTTGCCCCTGCTTATGCATAGGTTTTGTAGGTGTGTGTGTTTAGCGTCTTAGTTAAGGTTTAGGGGGAGGTGGTGTTTGTGATAGTGTGGTGGAGGTTATATTAAAAAACTGAATGTTGCTTACTGAAAATTCAGTATTATGAATTTTCGGTATAGTGATATTCGTTTTTTTAATATTTTGGTATAGTGGGTGTTCGATGTTTAAGTCTCGAGATACTGAAAGTTGGTCTTTCAGTCTTTTGAGATTTAAAAGTAGACCCATCTCAAAGTTGTGTCTGGTAGCCCACCTCACTTCAGCTTGGTACAAACAAGCAGAAGCCTGCTCAGATACAGGGCCTAAATAACAGAAGCTAAAAACTTGAAAAAAAAATTTAAAAAGATTCAAAGGGATGAATGAGGATGCTTATTCCAAGCCCTAGACCAGCCTCCCTTTACCAGACAGGTCCCAATCAGCACAATTATCTCACAAAAGTGCAGAGAGTCCACTTCCAATCCAAGATGGCCTGGTAAACGTGCTCAGAACAAACAAACCACTACAATCAGTTTCAGAAGCAGAAAGCCTGTATCTGGACTATGCTACAGCTATTAGCTACCCTAGTTTCAGTGGGAAACACATCACCTTACATCAAATAAACCTTTGTCCCCTCCCTATACAGCATAGCTTTTGCCCAGGTTACAGCACAGAACCTGCTCTATTATCTCACCTCAGTATCATTAAGAAGAGTAATAACAAATACCTCTCTATCTTCTTAGGCCTATGAAGAGCATTTGATACTGTATCCCATCTCCTCCTTCTTCTTCAGAGACTAGCTACAATAGATCTTTGCCCCACTACTCTAAAATGATTTCCAACCTATCTCTCAGAATGCTCACAAGCGGTTAAATGGTATCAAACATTTTCAAGCTGTGAACCAATAAACAGTGGAGGTCCATAGGGGTCAATACTTGAATCCATCCTTTTTAATGTCTTCACCAAAGAGATGCACAGCTTACTATTCCACTCAAGCCTTATACAATAAGTTGATGATGCCACACTCATCTGTTATGCAAGCTCCAATCACCAACTTTAACCTAGACTTCGTCAGCACTTTCTCCTTTTACAACGATGGTTAACTGACTCACACCTTCTACTAAATTTTCATGAAATAACATTGATTTTCTTTATCCAAACATCATCTTATCTGAGTCTAAAAATAATGTACAGATTGAACAAGTGAGACATGAAACTACATAGAGTGATCATAGACCACAAACGGAACACTGATAAACATAATTGTTCTGTCACCTCCAATACACAGAAAAAGATTAGGCATTCTCTACAAATCCAAGCATTACCTTATGGAAGCTAATGACATAATATAGCTCAAACACTGCTTCTACCAACCTTATTATACCCATCATCCATCCTAATCAATAATACCAAATCTTTTGAACATAAACTAGAGGAAACGTACCATAAAATGGACATTTGCTGCAAATCTTCCTAATAATATCATCATGGTAAACCTTACAAAAAATTCAGTGATTGGAATTACATAACCTTTTGACTTTTAACCAGCTAAAAGACTACACATAACACTTTCTTCAAGCCGAACAATTGTCCAACAATATCAAATATAAACCAAGTCGGACCAGTAGATCCCAAACACACAATCTCTTAAAAGTTTCCAAATCCTGTGGAGATTCACTGTATTCTATCCATGAATCCAAAATGTGGAACTTCACATGTCCAGCCCCTATAAATGAAACTAAATATTCACAATTTCAGTTCAAACTAAAAATAAAATATGTAACCTCGCAATGGTACTGCTCCTGTGGTTAACCCATACTCATACCTGATATATTACACATTCATTAATGTCTCCCAACTATCTGCACATCCAAAATCTGGAACTCAGTACCTCCAGACCTGAAATGAAACCAGTCGCTCACAATACACTGCTCCTATATCCAACCCTTATCCCTCCTAATATTAACTGTTCCCACATTTAACTGTCTCCCAACTATTTCTTCTCCCATATTTCCCCTTATTAGACCTATCCTACTTCCCCTTTTGTGCTTTCCACACTCAATTCAGTCCACTACTCTTTGCATTTTTTTTCATTTTTTTGTTATATAACATATCTAATCTTTCACTTTACCTTTTCCTTCCCTTTATATTACTTCTTACTTACACTATGTCCATCTTGACTATTCTCAGAGTGGCTTTCTCCTGAAAATATCTTTGGGGAAATTATTCAGTTATACAAGTGTAGTCTTCTGGTATGTGTTGACTGGTTTCTCCCTTTCACATTATCTTATGTTATACTACTTATTTATTTATTTTTCTATTTGTAGTTTGTTGACTGGGGTAAAGCATTGATCTCCATGGACCGTTTTCAGACTCAGCCCAAGATCACTGTCTGGTTATGTGAATATGTTAATGCTGTTGTTAAATAATATGTATATAATTAATTCCTAAATATTATATATGCATGTAAGTATGTTCACTGTGGACTTCCACAGAAAATATGCTTTGCCTCAGATGGCTTATCCCAGTAAACAAATGGAAATAAATAAATGCATACATACATGCATACATAAATAAATTCTGCTTTATTGACCAAAAAGGATAATGCTTTTATATGTGTTAGAGATAAATGTATGACCAAAGGAACAACACTGGGTGTCTTCATCATCTGTTGGTGATTCTGATGGGTGGCTAAAGTGAAATGTACCTGAAGCTTGTGAAGAGACAGACTGACAATGAATATAAAAAAGATATTGAGCGCATACAGCAAGAGATAGAGCATATAGAAAAATGACTGATGAATTATGTAAACTTAATGTATCAGTTAGACTATCTGAGCTTTTTTTGGTCACAAAGAAATAAGTAAGGTGTAGTTAAGAATAAGTGTGATACAAAGAAAGAGAAACAGGCATTCTCATCCCCTATTGGTTAATCTGGATAGTGATGGAGGTGATGCCCAATAGAAGCAGGGGCATGATAAGGGGTGAGAATGTGAAACAGATAAAGTGTTACTATGTATACAATTATGCTATGCATGAAGAAGGAGTGAAATATTAATTAATTGAAATGAAAATGTCTGCATGTATGTTACTTCAATAACTGCAATAAAGATGTTCTTTAAAAAAATGATGTGGGCGAATGCAAAGCAAGTAATCACACCTCACTAAAACAAATACACACGATGCATACTCTCTTCACACAATTTTAAAACAAAAATACTATATTAGCATTTATTTATTTATTTATTTACATTTGTTTACCGAGAAAGTCCGACTGGGCCAGAAGCCCATTTTAAGCAGAGGCCCCAGGAGAAAAGCTCCACAGAAATATAAGCAAAATACAATAATTAGATAGTACAGTAGTATACATACAGTAAGATGGGGAATACATATCTTCTAGTTAGTCTATACATAGTAGTATTCAATACAGTTTTCTAGTAGATACAGGTTCAAAAAGAAAAACACGCAATAACACGAAGATAACTGTGAGAAAAAAAATAGTACTCTGTACATATTAAATAATAGTTATGAACAAATGAGATTTCCTTTATATATATATATGGAGAAGGAGAAAATGAGATAAGGAGAAAACAGTGTGCTGAGAGTTATAGATATCTTGTCAGTCAGGTTTGGCACAGGAGTAATGCCATTTCTTGGATAGATGTTCAAATAGTAGTTGTTTGAAATTGGTAGATTCAGGTATGTTTTGAAGGGTGTTGGGTAGAGAGTTCTATAATTTGTCTATTTGATTTGATTTGATTTGAGCATATGTAAACAAATCATGAAGTCACCACATGTAACAATCACATGCAAATATACAAAACAATATAAATAGCACTGAATGGCTCTGCTGCATGTCACCACATGTAACAATCACATGCAAATATACAAAACAATATAAATAGCACTGAATGGCTCTGCTGCATGGATGAAGTCCTGACCCTGACTATGACCCAGATGTTTCAGGTTTGATTAGCAGGCTAGAAACAAGAGGAACCAAATGGGAGGGGTGGAATGAAGAGGTTTTAGCTGATCACCTCTCCACCTGTCTAGGGGAAAGGATGAGTGATACGTTCTCTGGGATATGGAAATGTTTGGGTTCCAAGTGAGGATCTGAAGCTAGCACCTTAGGGTGCGCACATTTGATGCATGTTGACCTGGGATAACATCACTGCAAAGGAGGGAACTTGTTCACAAAGGCCTATGCATCCACCTCATAGGCAGGTTATGAGCTTACAGGGGGATTGGCTAGGCTAACCAAGAAAAAAATCTTCAGACATCCAGTAACAGCTGTAGTGCTCCTGTTGTGTTCCTAGTGCAGTGACCTTCCATACCTCCTATGAGGCAACTGGCATCCTCCATAGGCTGGACCATCCTAGTAGTGTTGCACTAGGGAATTATCATAAAAATGTTGTGGAGCTATAGGGAGCAACTAGTACCTAAACATCAGTGGTGACTGAGATGGAAAATGTAAGTAAAATAAGCAAATAAATAAACAAATTAATAAACAATGCTAAACGGTTTGCAAAGCCTCCATCCTTTCTCCTTGTAAGAGCTTAAACTGTACATCTTCCTATGCTAAACACAGTCAATAAAACATAATTTATATTCTTAATATTAAGAATAATACAGAAAGAAGAAAAAAAAACACCCAATAAACAGCAGCAAAACATTAATGGCTTATGTACTGTCATTCAAACTGGAGTGGGCCTTGTAAAATCAGTGTGCCTTCTGTGACCTCTTAAAATAGACCCCCACTATGGCAGATCCTGCAGAAATGCCAGTATAGCAAATTTTACAGAATCACAGCCTGATACAACAAAAGCAACAGGTCAGATGACTGAGGCTATTTCCTAGGACTTATTAGAAGTCCTTTGGCTGTGATATAGCTTGAGATCCTACATAGCAACTTGCAGTAACTGAAATATCCAGTGTGGTGAACACCTGATTCCTGACAAGACAGTAAACTTTAGCATGCTTACAGCATAGACAAAGATGTTATTGTACACTCTACAGTCATTTCTGCTATAAACCAAAATCATTGTCAGTTTCTAATCAAACATAATCAGCATATGCTTGTGCTTACCAGAAACATAGGTAATAACAAAACGTGTTTTTTATAATGTCCAGAAAAGTTAATACCTCACTCATAACCAGTTCTACCCCAGTCTCTTTTGAACATGTATCTTGTTGTTTAAAAGTAAAGCAGCAAGAACTCAAGGTGACCAACTGACCGATCACTTGGCTTCTGCATCATTGAATCTGACAAACTGTACTGCACCAAGGAAATGGTGTTCCATATGTGAATGAGTCAGTTAGTTCTTTGTATCAGATGACGATGATGATGATTATTCCCTATACTTAGAATTCATAATATTCCTACCAGTGGAACTCCCATAATGCAGCTCACTTTCTCTGCAATGAATTTGTTAGTTCTTTGCATATGACTGATTTAGTGCTATTATATTCATGTGTTCACTTTTGAGCTTAGAAAGTCACATAACAACCAAGTTAAAACTGCATGCCTCCCTGCAATCTTGCGTATGCATTCACAGTGGTAGCCAACAAACGGCATGAAAGAATGGCCTGAAACTCAAGGCCAGCATTGCACAATGGAAAGGCAGAAGTCTGGAGTACTGTAAATATTTGAAACCACACAATGGCCACTAAGTTAAAAGCAGGAGAGGTGACTGGCAGCCAAATTAAACTTGAAAACATTTTTTATTAAAATGTATTTATTTTTATGAAAATACAGGCCACTTGAGCTTTGTCAGAGGATCAGGACTGTACAGGATACCAGCACTTCTTCAACAGCTCAGTAAACTCCAGCAGCAGCAATGACTAAGACCTTATAGTCACCGTATTGTACAACTTCTACCACATTTACTGTGGCTGACATGATATTGAGAAATCATATTTCTAATAACAGTGCAAACACATTTGGCACTGCCAGATGATTATTTCTTTTTATCCCTGTTTGCTGACTAGACATTTTGTTATTTTCACAATTACTGTTATTTTTAACTGCAGCATTCCTACAGGGCAGTGTGATGACAAAAGTAAATTTACAAATGTGAGTCATATCTACAATAGCATGCATCAAGCATGACTATATTCAGTTACTTAATTTGATATTATGTCAAAGTTTCAGCCTGAGTTTTGATGCAAAGATAAGTTGTGCCATAACCTCTACTGTAGAGTTATAAAACGCTTGTGCCCTTTAAAGATCCTTTTAATTTATTAGTTTCTCATGTTGGATAAAGTGATTCTAAATACAAAATAACATCGAGAGTCCTTCTTGGATTTATGGCTCTAGGGATAACTAACATGATGATATGAAGTGACCTATATTACTCCTTTGTGAAGGATTGCATCTGTCCTTAGATTATTGATATTTCCAGAAGACAGCACAATTCTTTTAATAAAGTTCAGTGGTGTGTGCCACTTAGCAGAAGGTAATAAATCTGAGTGCACTGTTACACGTTACTTTCTGTCTAGCAAGTGTTCTGTCACCAGTTTAATAGCTTTGTAGTTTACAGCACAGTCAACCCAGAAAGAAGGAAACACTTTTATTAGATAGTAATCTTAATTTATTTAGGTGCTAGATATGAATTCTAAACTGAAGGCCTGATCTATCGTGGAAGATTTAATAGCCTTTCTGACATCATGATTAGGATAGCTATTTTTAATTATTTTATGTAAGTGCTAAATATCTTAAGGTACCATTTATTTGAATGAAATTTAATTTCCTGTCATTTGTAGAAATACTGATAACCCCCAGTGTTTTATCACCCTACAGCATGGAAAAAGCCATTCTTAAACTGAATGTGATACAGTTTCTGATAGCTATAACATACAAAAAATGTACAATCATACCTTTTAACCTCTTAGAACAAGAAACTGGAGAAAGCCATAAATAATGGGGGGGGGGGCAAAGGCTGAAAATAGGGACAGTTTTTAAATAATGCTCTTACAAACTTAGAAAGTAGATAGAATAACATGTTTTGCATTAGCATGAATTTTCTCAGGGGTATGAAGTCTGAAGCTCAAATGCCTGTCTTTATTTTCTGACTTAAATCTTCAATGATTTGCCAAAGATTTGCTAGAAAACCACAACTTTATGAAATCTGTACAGTTGAGAGTTATACTTACAATGAACAATTGTTGAAGAATAAGTGTGAAAATTAGGTTTTCCCCTGATTTACTGTAGTATATGATCTTGGAGGTGATGATAATACGATGTCCTTAGATGCAGTATTCCTTGCAAATGGGATTTCCTGCCATGAAGCTCACTGTCCGGCCAGTTTACCAAAGTCTACTTTTGCTTTAAGGTACGCTGAATGTCACCTTCACAATCCTTGCATGGGGTAGGGCATAAAGGTGACATTCAGGCGTACCATCCTCAGAACGTTTTTGCTGCCAGTCCGAATGCTGTTTTAACCATCGGTCTGTTACCTCTGTCTGTTTGGTTTTTTTTTTGTTAGAATTTCTGTTTGTTGGCTTTCCTGTGCTTACTCCTGTTTGCTGGGGTATTCAAAGTTGCAGATAAGTACGCATTTGGGTTTTTGGTTACTTTTTCTGTTTGTTTTCTGCTGTTTGGGGTTAATGTCATCCAGGAAGGGTAAATACCAGTGTGGGAGACTAATTCCCCATAAAGACTGCCATGATGTGTCTTTTTTGCCTAGGTGTTGCTCATGACCATACTTCTTGTTCAATTTGTCAGGCATTTGTCCCCAAAACTCTTCATAGTAGGCTTTCTTCCTCTTTCTTGTATCATGAGCACCAGCATATTAAGCTTCTTGCTGCAGATACTATGGATGGAACTTCCTGCCCCAGAGAAGAAGGTGCATAAGGTAAGACCAGAATCTTCCACTGCTCAGCCTCTGCTGGGAGTTTCTCGTGAGGTTATTATGCATCCATAGGCTCACCTGGTTGTTTTGTCAGATTCTTCTACTGTGTCTGGGTTGGCAGCCAGTGAGGATCTGGCAGGCAGCATGTCCAACGAGGCTTTGCAGGCGTCCATTTTGGGCATTCAGAGGGAACCACGGTTGACTGATTCCATGGGGTCTAGAGGGGTTTCCTAGTTTCTTTTTAGGGAAGAGGTTCCTACTGCGGTTCTGGAATGCTGTCCTGAGTCTGGACCTTCTCAGGTTTCTGGGATGGATGTCCCCTTAAAAAAGAAACAGAAAACTAATCACGTTTCTCCTGCTGCTAGGGATCCACAAAGTGATTGGCAGGTCTTTACTCGGGATTATTTAATGCTTTACTGTCACTGAGGCCTCCTTAAGGGGTTTCAGTTCCTGCTCCTCCTTGGTCCCCCTCTTCCCCTAAAAGGCCCAGAGGATTGCATTCTTCTGAGGTGGAGTCTGATGATGACTCCCTTGCTTATTCTACCCAGATTCCTTCTCCTTTAGACTATGGGTCTGAGGAGGAGGATTCTCATACTCTGGATAATCATTCTGAGGAAATTTCCTTTGGGGACACGACATGGGTGCTGGAACCATAGAGCCAGGGGAGCCCCCCACTATTACAGTTGCAAGACCTGTCGGGAAAAATTAATGAAGTGGAGTTTTCACGCTAATGTGGATTCACGCGTGGATGTTAAACTAACTAAACTAGCTGTTATTGTTCGTTTATTGCTCTGTGTTACAGGAGTTATGTTGCCATTGTTCCATTGGTACTGCCAGAGCCATAGTCATGCCGGTAAGGAGAGTTTAGTTATTTTATTTGCAGGAGTTATGCTGCTCATGTGTGTGTGTGTTTGTGTGTGTGTGTGTGTGTGTGTGTGTGTGTGTGTGTGTGTGTGTGTGTGTGTGTGTGTGTGTGTGTGTGTGTGTGTGTGTGTGTGTATGTGTGTGTATGTATGTGTGTGTGTATGTGTGTGTGTGTGTGTGCGTGCGTGTGTGTGTGTGTGTGTGTGTGTGTGTGTGTGTGTGTGTGTGTGTGTGTGTGTGTGTAAAATGTCCCAGTTAGGTATACCTGGTGGTTAGTGTTACTCAGGCTCAAACAAGATCCTGAATTCTCCACCCATATCACCACTTGTGATTCAGGGAGTTAAGTCCATAGCTCTTAACTGTTCAGATTTTCACAGAATATTTGGCTCATACTTTTGGTCTGCTCCTCTTAAAATTTGTGGTTTTCTGGCAAGTCAGTGAGAACTGAATTCACTAAATAATGATCGCCCTTTAAGTTTCAGTGTTCCTATCTTGCAGGAAACACATGGTAGCACAAACCACTTTATTTTAGCAATTTTCTATGATTATACAAGCAATATTTAAAATGTGTTCCTGGTTTTGGGACTTTGCCCCCCCAAATAATTTTTGGCTTTTTCCAGATTTCTTGTGCTGTGAAGTTGAGAGATTTAGTTGAGTGTCAAGTGGATTTTACAAGGAGCTGAAAGCTTTGGGGGAAGAGAGGTTTAGTGCTACTTATGCTAAGTTATTTGCATTGTTAGTAGGACAACAGGTAGCATACTTGCTCTTGATGCTACTCCCACAGTATGCAGATGGATCACTGATACTATACTGTGTTGTACTTTAAAGGGAGTGGATGCTGCAGTCCTATGGATGTTCTCCTTTGGAGGACTTACGTAGTAAATATGAACCTGTCATCAGTTTGCCATCCATTCCCCATTGCAAAATTACTAGCTAATCATTTTTTAATGTAGCATAGGTAATTTATTCTTCAAGGGCAACAGGCACTTTATTTGTAGATGAAATAATCAAGTATAAAGGTGTTTGCTAGCAGCAACCTCTTCATTAGTTACAGATCCCTTTAATGTGGAATTATTTAGATGACTTACTTATGCAGAGATTTTGCATATTTACTGATATTGGTGGATTGTAATGACAGAAGTTTGAGTGGCCTTTTATGGTTGAAATTTTCTGAAATGGGTAGTTTTTCTCATTATTGTTTCATACATTTTGTTTCATTGCTTACTAGAAGACTGTTCCAAACTAAAAATGTAAAACACATTCTAACAAGTGGTGCTGTATTATACAAGGAATATAATTTAATACAATCAGGTTAATACAACCAGGAAGGTGAATCAAAGAATGCAAATATGTATGCTTGCTCACAGGATGCAGGAGATCAAAATAGGGAAAGAGACCAGTCACTAATGGAGTTCCCCAGGGTTCAGAGATTTTTCTGTTAGGCATATACATCTCAAAAGTAAAAGGAAATACCAAAGGGCTTTGGCCGACTAAGTTTGAGATGACTGCAAGCTAGGAGCAGTTATTGAATCCTCAAATGACTTAACCATCATGCAGGAGGGTTTGTCCCAAACAATAACTGGTGCCAGAATCATGAATTGAAACTAAACTCCAAGAAATACATTATTGTTTCCTGTGGGAAGTCATCTAATCCAGGGAACTGCCAAATTGACAATGCCCCCTGAGAATTGACCCAGTTGTTTGGCATTTGGGAACGTGTGTGTACAGTGACCTAATGTTTGGCCAACGTGTGCCCAGAGTCATAAGAAAGTCATTCTATACTGAACAGCTTATAAACAAATTGTAAAAAACACAAAAAAGTCAGCACAAGCACCTTACTTTATTCAGCAACACTGATCTGGCACCTTGGCAGTTAGCCTTCAAGGATCAAAGTGAAACAATTTCAACTGATATTTATATTAAAGCAAACAGCCATTAACAAGATCCAATAATTCAATCAAACAATTTTAACATCAATTATACAAAAATCTATAATACAAAACATATAAATATTTCAATACATATAAATTTTCATTTTTTATATGTATTATAATTTACTATAATGTATTCTTTCAAAACAGACTAGGCATATAACATTGTTAAAAAAATATTAATCAACAGGAACTTAATCAATTTACCTTTTAATTACCAAGTTCCTGATTTAAACCTAAGGGCAGCAATGTCTGAAATTTAAATATCATCCTATGCCCCCTATGAATATGCCCCCTCTAGGTAGAAATGGTTTAGCAAGTACACAGAAAAGTATGTCAGTTTAAATTTAACCCCTAGGGGTTTACGTGTTGATCGTTTTCCTGCCACGAGTTTTACCAAGGATGAGAGTGACTTGTTTGAGGAGTGGAAACAGGTCTCCTTGCAGTGCATTATTGGGTGGCTTTGTATCTTAATAAAACAGAACATGAGGACACATGAAAAACTAAAAGCTGAGATATTGCACTTACAGGATGAGGTGGTGGAGGATTCCTGTTATAAAGTGCAAATGGCATCTATCCGTGAAAAAGTTAACAAAGTGGAGGGTGAGATTATCCAGTGTAAGAGAAATAAACTCTTACGTGATATGAAGGATTATGAGACTGGCATGTTATTTTCTTGCCAGCGTAACTCTTCACGTAGTAGGTCAAAGGTCAGGAACAGCAGTCAGAAGCGCCGGAGCTTTCCGGCGTCTTCAGTTGAACAAAATGGCCAAAGAACTGTTTTGTTTTTCGACTCTCCAGCTTGAAGCCAAGAATGTTAATCAAATAGCAGCTACCGGCAATGGTTGGTCCTGTCAATTGACGAATCGTGGAAGAGGAGGAAGAAAGGGAAGAAACCGTTTTAAATAATGGACTTAGTTTTTCAAATGATACTTGTGAGTACAATGGAACTGAAATGTTTATTAATCTATCTAATTTATGTCTTTCTAATGAGTAGAGGGTGGTGTCAATTAAGGGTAGTAAGTTTATACCCACTTTCATACCCTCATTTGCTGATTTATTTTTTGAACTAAAAAGGTTTTGTAGAAAATTGTTGTTACATGTCTATTTTGACAAAAAAAGTTAAAAAAGAGAGAGTTGATATTACTGATTACACAAATGATATGGATGATGCATTTGAAGATGATTTAATGAATGTCTCTGTATATAATATTGATTCTGAACCCGAGGATGTGTTTAATAATGATGCTGGTGTTGAGGGGTTTTGTTATACTACTGGATATGGTAAATTACAGTAACCTATCTTGTTGGTGGAAAGTAAATTTGTACCTATGTTGAATGTACCTGCCATTTTTTTGTTTTAGAAGGTTGTGTATATGGAAATTTCCAATGCATTTTGCAGATTCTTGAAGCAAAAAAAGTCATATCATTTGACAAAAAATGAGCGGTTAGCTTTGCAAACTTTAAAACAGTTGAAAACTGAGCATATTTTTAAATGTGTGGACAAAGGTGGAAATTGGGTGATTTTGGAAAAGAATATGGGCCGGATTCACGAAGGCTTGCACGGAGTCTAAGAGTAGAGTAAGGCTCCATGCAGCCAACATGCCCGCCGAGCCATCCAGGAAGAGCCGGTAGGGGCATGTAACAGAGCTCCTTAAACTAGTCCTACACGGACAGGGCTTGGATATGCAAATTACCTCAATTGCAGGTGAAAGCTATGCAAATGAGGTAAATTTATGATCCAGGAAACCCGAACCTGTCCGAGTAGGATTAGTGTTATTTGCAGAAATGTACTCAGTTGATAACTGAGTACGGTTCTACAAATAGCAAAACGGAGCCATGACAGCTGCAAAAAAA
This sequence comes from Protopterus annectens, assembly GCF_019279795.1. Taxonomy (NCBI): domain Eukaryota; kingdom Metazoa; phylum Chordata; order Ceratodontiformes; family Protopteridae; genus Protopterus; species Protopterus annectens. Next base: position 528,740,804 of record NC_056730.1, on the reverse strand, counting down.
GCATGCATTTACAGGAGGAAGCATGCCAATGGCCAAAAATATGGCCATTGGCAATGGGAAGTGATGCAAAATAGAAATAAAATAACTTTTTTTTTCATCCCGATCTCCGTGGTTTAACTGTAGCACAGCACGCGCAAATGCGCTGCACCCTAAAAAACAGAAAATTAATAATTAAGATCCACAAATGTGGATTTTATAGCTAAAATGAATTTACAATGCAAGTGAATGGCAGGCTGAAGACAACATGGCCACTGAGTAGAGGTTGCTAAGGGGGGAAGCTCAGTCTAAGAGATGTAACCAAGCATTAGTAGGCAATCCTATGCAAATGAGAGTTAGGATAGTGAATCGCAAGTTTACATAGGAAATGAGCACAGTCAGTGGAGTGTAGGAGTAGGATAAGGGGAGTAACAGAGTAGAAGATAGGTGACATCACGAGGGGGGTATGTATGAAAGGAGTGAAGCTCACTGGAGCAAAGTGTCATGTGTCAGCCGACAATTACATATTATTGAAAGAGGTGTGTCAACAGGTAGGCCAGGTAAAGTCAAGAAATGGAAGTTGTATGCCGTGGATAACACCAATGTTTCTTGCTGAGCGTGCATGCACGTGTGTGCGCCAGTAAACCCGAGTAAGACAATGTGTGGGTGTGTAAGAGTGCATGCGCGCGTGTAAGGTTGAGTAAGCATATGTAAGGCTGTGTAAACAGTTGTAAGTGAGTCTGCGCCGGCGTGCGCGCATTTTAACAAGAATAAGCAGGTTTTAGTCCATGTAAGCATGTGTGTGCGCGTATTAGCTGGTGTGCGTGTGTTTGCGCTTGTGTGTGCGGTGTTCCCCCCTGAGGAAACAGAAAGGAAAAAGGAAGCACACCAAATAGTAGGGTAGTTACCAGGGAGTACTAGCAGAGCTAGCAGGTGAAAACAATCAGAGTCAGGCAATTACCAAGGCAGAACACTGGCCCAGCCCAGCCCAGCCCAGCACTTAAAACACTGCAAACAACAGTCCATTATGTTTCTCTGAAGAGACACTGGAACACTGCAGCAAGCTAATAGCAGTGAAAACTGAAAAAGCTGTACTGAGGCAAAAAATGTTAGGGGCTGCCATTGCTGTTATAAGGCGACATATGCAACATACTGAGGGTGGTGATGATGCAAATGCTGCTGGACAACCCACAGTGAGGAGACGGAGAAGAGTGTACAGGCCCAGGGTAACCTACCAGGGGCTACATGAGCTGGAGATAGTGGAGTGCTATAGAGTGGACAGAGACCTTTTGCAGCAAATTGTTGAGCTGTGCAAGCCACACCTCACACACAGAACCAACAGAGGGGAACCCATCCCAGTGAAAACTAAGGTATATGTTGGCCTAAGAATATTAGCAACAGGTACCTTCCAGAGACCAACTGGTGATATGATGGGAATATCACAGGCATCAGCATCCAGGGTACTGCACCAGTTCCTGTATGCCATGTCAGCACATGTCGGTGATCATGTATACTTCCCCAATTCCAGTGAGGTATTGGCCAGCAATATGCGTCTCTTCCAGCAAATAGTGGAATACCCTGAGGTAGTGGGTGCAATAGACTGCACGCACATACGCATCAAAGCACCAGCCAGTGAGCAGGGTAGGGTCTACTTCAACCGCAAGAGCTTCCCCTCCATCAGCTGCCAGGTCGTGTGTGATGCCCAGGGTATAATACTGAAAGTGTGTGCTGGCTGCCCTGGAAGCTATCATGATTCCCATATCTGGCATCTGACGCAGCTGTACCAGACATTTGCCAATGGGGACATCCCACATGGACACCTAGTGGAGGATGTTGGCTATGCACTGGAACCGTGGCTGATGACACCCATCAGAAACGCACACACACCTGAACAGGAATGCCATAATGAGGCACACGCACAAACACAAAATGTAATCGAGCGTGTGTTTGGGCTGCTCAAGACATGGTTCCGGTGCCTGGACACATCTGGTGGAGCCTTGCAGTACTCACCAACTACATGTACCCAAATTGTCATGGTATGTGCTATGCTACATAATATGATCCTGCAAAAACAGCTGCAGCAGGACCAGCATAGGCCTGGGCCAAACAGCCCCCCACCATTGCCAGGGCCATCACAGGCAGAGCGTGACTCAGAAGAGGAACAACCTGAGCCTGCCCCAGTAGGCAGAAGGAGGCATGCCCAGTATGCTTTGGCCTTGGCAAAGAGGCAACGCATAGCACATACACTGGCTCAGTAGGAACTCTGGAAATAATACCTCTCTCTGACCTGCACATATAGTAAAAGGGATGCCAACATTGACACTATCTGCTGTCAGACATGTATAGGGAGTGCAGCTCTGCATCAACACCTGAGGCATGATTGCCATGTGTTAAGCAATATAAAGCACTGCTAAACAGCATTTACCACCATGTAGTATATGTAAACCAAATCACACACACTAACTAGTACAAATGTAGTCAATGTTGAGTAATATTGGCCAACGTCCAGCAATGATGGTTAATATTGAGCAATGTTGGACAAGCTGGGTCTAAGTAGGGCATAGCTGAACAAAAGCCAACATGCTCATAGTTGCTCTACTTGCGCTTAAGCAGTCTGGTCTGCTCAGTATGAAAATATAAGCGGTGATGGTCCTCGAACCCAGGATACTGTGCACTATAGTCATAGTACTGAACCACTAAACCATGACAGTATTGCAGTGGTTAACCTGTATGAAGAAATGTTGATAAGTCTATGCAAAGTATTCTATGGAAACCCTGCAGGCACAGCATAATCCCTGTCGAGTTATGACACAAAGGTGAGTCCTGCAGTAAGAATAGAACCTGACTTTCAACACACACAGTAGAAATGTTAATATTAGACATGTACACATACATCAACAAATGTAGTGGACCTCAGACAGCAACATACTGAAAGGTCACACTGGGCATGCTCACACACTTGAATACATGAGACAAATATCAGGCAACAGAACAGTGACAGTCTGAACTGGGCATGCTCACACACTTAGGCCATGTTGGAGTACAGCAGTGGGCCACACATATCAGGCAGTTGCATGTGTTAACCCAGGAACCTCTCACTATCCAGCGATCTGCCCTGTGCACACACTTATATTACAACAGACACATATATAATATAGTGGAACCCTGTCATAATCAAATATGTTCTGCAGATACCTAAGCGGTTCATAGAAAGTGGGAAACAAAGATGATAAAAACCTGCAAACAGTATCAGCAATAAACATTGTGCATCATGAACATTTTCATAGGTTCAGAGGTTGATACTAGGCTATCTGCCCTGGGGCATGTTCAAGCATAGCCAGAGTGTGTTTGGCTGCTGCAACCCAGTCAAATCAGAACACTGTGCCCGTGAATAGTAGGTCACACAAGATAGCCCATTTACGTTTAGTGTATTGTGCCTCTGTCTAGCAGGGACCCAGAAGATATCCCATGGGTACACATACGATCACCCATCCACTTGTCAAGATGTCACCTGTAGGTGGTCAGTGGGTGGCTCTGCTTATGCAAAACTGGGACTACACTCTGCAGTGAGTGGAGCCTTATGGATAATAATCTCTCCCCCCAGTATGTCCTATCAACATCTGTGCTGAGGTATATGTCCCTGGAATGTGTAGCTCCAAGGGAGTTGGATATCCTGAGGTGGAGCATGTCCATTAATTCTGGGTCAGATATTGCCTTAAACTACAGGCACACAACACATCTGTGTAGGTGATAAGTGACTGAGTAGAGCTGGAGTTACTGTATCTGAACTGTGCAGGGCATCCATGTGAGTCCCTACATCTGCTTGATGAGTAACATTTGTGGCCATTACAGTTGCTGCAGGTGTCAGGCAAGGTACAACCCAAATGTGGCATAGTAACCAAGCATGGTTGTGATGAGTATAGGGGCACAATGACCACACGTGATCAACATGTGAAACCATGTGGGATATGGTGGGCTATGTAGAAGTACTGTCTAACCACTTTGGCAATGTGATTGTCAAAAGCGAGAGTACGAACAGGTCGTGTCCCCAAACCCGTAACAACTACTACCGTATGTAATGGATTACTACCTATGTGGTAATGTGTGGGCATGTTGTCATTCTCAAACGGGATGACTATGCAACTAATGGCATGTAGCCGTAGGCCATGGTTCAGGCACCAGTCATCCTATCTCTGTGAAACCCTGTATGAGTATGCATTTGCCAGCTGGAGAGCTGATTATGGCACCCAGTTTGCAGTCATCTGCGAACATAAGCAGCCATATCCCTCCTGTGATAGCCTGTACATCACACAAATATATACTGAACAAGAGAGGTCCCAGGACTGAGCCTTGTGGGATGCCATGTGTAACTGGTGTATAGTCAGGCCTGGCACCTGCAACACTGAGCATGTGGGTGCTATCCCTGATCCAGGTAGCAATCCATCGTGTGAGATATGTGTCGATATTGATGCCGGTGAGCCTATGCATAATGGCTGTGTGGGGTATTGTGTTGAAGGGTTGTGCAAGGTCCAGGCAGGCTGTGTGGACAACCGTCCCAACACTGATGGACCTGGTAACTGTTTAAAGAATACAAACAGGTCCAACAGGCAAGATCTGCCCATAACAATGCTGTAATATGTAGGACCCAGTGTCTGTAGGTTTCCCATGTCATTGTGCATGAGTCCCATTACAATACACTCCATAGCTTTGCAGAACAGGCTAGTTAGCCCTTTAGGCCGATATTGTCTGTGGTCTGTTATGGCAGTATTCAGTGGAGTGGGACCACTATTGCTGTACGCCATTCCATGGGTACAAATCCTGCAGTAACCCTGATATCGAACAGTGACATAATGTGAGGGTTACGTCTGTCATGAAGGCCGTGTACAACACAGGCCAGGACGCTGTCTGGTCCCATTGATGCTGTGTTGTCCACTGTGGGGAGGGCAGCACTCACCTGTTTATTCGTGATGTCAGGGAGGTTACACTCTGTTGGGATGGACAGTATCTCCTTAGGGAGGATGGGGGGGAGACATCTGCATTGAACCTGTTTGCCAGGATGTTGGCAATGTCTGTGGGTTCAGGGTATGTTCAGTCAGTATGCAGTAACACACAGCATATTAGTGAGTGTTCAGCCAGGTACCTGAATTAACTGAAGAAGGCCTTGTGAGTGTCCGATGTGTCTGGTGCAATTGTCCGTTAGAAGTGGACCTGACATAAATACACGAGTGATTGTAGCTGTCTGCCAGTACAAATCACAGATGCCTTCCCTGTCTGGGATTGTGCTCTGTCATGTAGTAGCTTCCTCCTTTTGTTGTATAGCGTATTAATGCCCGGGGTCCACCAGATAGGTCCCCTGCCATTGGAGGAGTGAGTTCAGGTGTTATTTTGGATAGCACGATCCAGGCAGTCCACTAGGTGTCCATAGACTGTGTATGTAAAGGATTCAGCAGTCTGAGCCATACTTACCACTGACCCAGGGTCTCTGAAGGATACCACCATGGTATGGAGAAGTGTGACGTTTGCTTTTGGGAAGTTCACCAAGATTACACAGGATGGGTGTGGGGACAGAATATGGATGTCCAGTGAGATAAAGTATGTTCTGTCCTTACCAATGAGGGGTATATTGCAGGTGTGGAACATAGAGTCCCCATGTTGGTGATGATCATGTCCAATATGTTGTCCCCTCTTGTAGGTGTGGTGACCAGTTGTGCCATAGCATATGAGTTTACAAATTGTAGCAACTGTTGGGCGATGGTGTTGGGGCCTGAATACAATTCCCAGTCAATGTGTGTGTATTTGACGTCACCCAATATAATGGTGTTTGGGGAGGCTGTCATATTGTCCAGTGTTCCCCGGAAAGATGAGTGTGGTTGCTGAGTTTGTGATTGTGGTCTGTAGCAGGCAACAAACCAAAAGGCAAATTTGCACAATGTTAGGTGCATGTGTATGGTCTGTGATGCTTTGTGCAGTGCTACCAACCCAGAGGTATGTGTATCTGTGATGTATATGGATACTCCCCCTATTTGTGTTGGCCATTCTGAGTTATGTGGTCAGAAAGCATGGTACGAAATACAACCTGGTAGTGCTGGTGTGCATGTGGGAGCCTGAACCATGCGTCTGTTGCACATGATATTGTTATTCTCCATACTGAGGAGATTCCTGAGTGTGGTCAATGTGAGGGTAATACATTTGGTGTTGAGCAGCATTACCCTCAGTATCATGTACTCTGTAATGTCTATGGAGGTGGGTCTGTCTTTTGAGCCCCACTTAAATAAGGCAGTATGGTAGTGCATCTGAAGAAGTGTCCTAAACGAAAACGCAGGTGTGGAGACATAGCGTTTGTGCTTTTAACAGTCTTGGATTTTGTGTGCTGAACAGCTCTTGTATCTATTTTCTGTGTTCGTGCTTTTAACAGTTTGGACTTTGTGTGCTGAACAGCTTTTGGATTTATTTTCTGTGCCAGCGGGAACTGTGGTAATAAAATTCTATATTTTATTCAACAAGGTTGGTGTAGCCTTTCTCCTCTGGTGCTTATTTATCCAGTAAGGCAGTATGGTGGCAGCAAGTGCCTTAGCCAGTATTCAAAAGTCCAAGGGTGACAGGTGCAAGCTGTCCATAGGGAAGCTACGTGGCATGTCGAGCATGTCACCCCAGGCTGACAGACACTGTATCCCCTTTGAATAACACCAATATGTTAGCCAACTGTTAAACGTGATCAGTTTGTTGGTATACTGAGACATCATACTTGGTGAGTGTAAGATGCTAGACAAGGTCAGGGTCATACTGGCCTGGGCTACATGATCAGAGAGTTCCTCTATGTATCATGTCATGTGGTCCAGGGAGGAACGTCTGAGGTTGTATGCACCAGCATGGACAATGATGGAGCCAGTCCTGGACTTGCTTTGGAGTGACCTGAGTGCATGTGTTATGTGGCGGATCCTGGCACCTGAGAGACAGCTCAAAGTCACTATTCCCTTGTTTGGCCTGGTGAGTGGGACGTCAGTGTGTCTGACATTAAGTGTCACCCATTACAAGTGTATCAGGTGTGTTGTTTAGCCCAAAGGGCAGTGACTGTGTGGCACACTGACATTGTGAACTATGTGATATGTGGATATTGTAGTGGGGTAGCAGTTGTTTGTGTGTCTGCTTTGGAGGTATCTGCTGCTTAGGCAGAGTGTATGTAGAGCCTCTGAGTATGTGTATGTGTGATAATGTGGTTTGATTGCTGTCACTATCGGTGTATGTGAGACTGATATGTGGTGTGTGTGGTCACCTTCACCACCTGATAGACCATGCCAGTCATGGGTCGAGAGAGCTCAGCCTCCTGTATGTCAATATTGTTGCATCTCTCACATATATCTGAGTGTGTTGGGAGGAGGAGAGGGTTGTCTGTGTACATGAGGCAGATGTGACATTGTGTCATAACCACAATATTCACTAGTTGGACTGGAGAGTACACACGAAACCGACCCCTGGACATGCCAGTATATTATGATGACATACTCTGTAGCCTGATCACAAAGGATCAGCAGGGTGTTAAGTGTGTAAAAGAGTATAACTGGGATTAGTGCTCAGGTTTGTTGGTGTTTTGTAAAGAGTAGCTGAGAAGGAGTCTAGACTGAGAATCATGACATGTCCTTCAGCTATGTCATAAATAGTAATGTACACTCATATATGTCCTGAGTCAGGGCCAACTGTACCTTACTGACAATGCCAACATCCTGTCAGACAGGCCCATATATACATAACCACCTCCCACTGACGGTAGTCCCTGACATCATACCAGGAGATATCACGTGTAGAATGGCTGATCAGCTCCCCCCCAAAGCCAAAAGCATGGCAGCAATTGGATTACAATGTTTCCCAATATGTGTCATGCATGCACTACAGAACAAACAGACCCTGCACCTGAACAGTCTGTTGAGCCTCACCCACTCCACAGGGTCTGGAACCATCGAATGTGTTACAGCAACATATGGCACTCCCCACAAGTGTGGGTGCACAACACACCATGGGAAGTATAGTCCAGTAAGCCTATAAAGTCTAATCTGCAAGGCCATGGAGTGCATCATGGCTGAAGTCATAAACAGAGCTATTGGAAGCTGACAAACACACAACCCTACCAACTGTGGTATGTTCATGTGCAGATCATGGTTCCCAAACATGCTACACCATTTGCAAGGCAGCCACCCGGGACATACATCACTGAACAGAGCTACACATGTCCCACATAGACTTTGCATAGCTCTTTATCAACATCACAGACACATGTCGTATCCACAAAACCAACAATCTGTGCATAGATATGTGTTGACATATGAAGGGATGTCAATGTGGCCAGAGATAGATCACACAAGGTACGACTCACAGGGTCCTGTTCAAGCTGTTCATACCTGCCGACCCACATGGATCATTCTTGGGATTACATAAAAGAAAGTGCACACACATTCCCATGTCCAGTCTGATGATGTCAGCATCCTACAAATATATCAGGTGAACAGAAATCATCCAGTAAAGCATATAGCGTGCTGTGTTAATGCCTATCTTTCTAGTATCATAACATAGTTAGGTAGGAGTTTGAATCCTGCAAGCAATGACAGTGTGTGTTAGTGTGTGGGGGGTGTATGTGTGTGATTTCCTTTGAGAGGAGTAGCCTTTTTGGAGACTGGGAAAACACATTAAAAGAGGCACATCCCTCTTTGGAGTGTCTGATGATGTCAGCATCCTACAAATATATCAGGTGAACAGAAACCACCCAGTAAAGCATACAGTGCGCTGTATTAATGCATATCTTTCTAGTAACATAACATAGTTAGATAGTGGTTTGAATCCTGTAAGCACTGACTGTGTGTATGTGTGTGATTTCCTTTGAGAGGAGTAGCCTTTTTGGAGACTGGGAAAACACATTAAAAGAGGCACATCCCTCTTTGGAATGTCTGATGATATCAGCATCCTACAAATATATCAGGTGAACAGAAACCACCCAGTAAAGCATATAGTGTGCTGTGTTAATTTGTATCTTTCTAGTATCATAACATAGTTAGATAGGGGTTTGAATCCTGCAAGCGCTGACAGTGTGTGTGTGGGGAGGTTATGTGTGTGATTTCCTTTGAGAGGAGTAGCCTTTTTGGAGACTGGGAAAACACATTAAAAGAGACACATTCCTCTTTGGAATGTCTGATCATGTCAGCATCCTACAAATATATCAGGTGAACAAAACCCACCAAGGAAAGCATATAGCATGCTGTGTTAATGCGTATCTCTCTAGTATCATAGCATAGTTAGGTAGGGGCTTGAATCCTGCAAGCACTGACAGTGTGTGTTAGTGTGTATGTGTGTGATTTCCTTTGAGAGGAGTAGCCTTTTTGGAGACTGGGAAAACACATTAAAAGAGGCACATCCCTCTTTGGAATGTCTGATGATGTCAGCATCTTACAAATATATCAGGTGAACAGAAACCACCCAGTAATGCATATAGCGCGCTGTGTTCATGCGTATCTCTCTAGTATCATAACATTGTTAGGTAGTGGTGTGAATCCTACAAGTGCTGACAGTGTGTGTGTGTGTGTGATTTCCTTTGAGAGGAGTAGCCTTTTTGGAGACTGGGAAAACACATTAAAAGAGGCACATCCCTCTTTAGAATGTCTGATGATGTCAGCATCCTACAAATATATCAGGTGATCATAAACCACCCAGTAAAGCATATAGCATGCTGTGTTAATGCGTATCTCTGTAGTATCATAGCATAGTTAGGTAGGGATTTGAATCCATCAGCATCCTACAAATATATCAGGTAAGCAGAAACCACCCAGTAAAGCATATAGTGTGCTGTGTTAATCCATATCTCTGTAGTATCATAACATAGTTAAGTAGGGTTTTGAATCCTGCAAACGCTGACAGTGTGTGGGGTGTGTGTGTGTGTGTGTGTGTGTGATTTCCTTTGTGAGGAGTAGCCTTTTTGGAGACTGGGAAAACACATTAAAAGAGACACATCCCTCTTTAGAATGTCTGATGATGTCAGCATCCTACAAATATATCAGGTGAACAAAAACTACACAGTAAAACATATAGCGCGCCACGTTAATGTGTATCTCTCTAGTATCATAACATAGTTAGGTAGGGGTTTGAATCCTGCAAACGCTGAGTGTGTGTTTGTGTGTGTGTGTGCCACAGGTGGTCAATGCAGTGTGGATTTTGCTTTTATTATGGTATGACATATGATTAAAACAGTATGTGCATTGCACACATCGGGTATCTGCATGGCAAATTAATATGTGTATATGTGACCTCAATCAGTACATAGGTGTGAAGCCTGCATACTACATGAATATATTTGTTTCCTTCGACAGATTGTGCCGCTGCTTCTCAGATCATAGGTCACATACGTATGTATGCGACAAGCCCGGCCACTGTAGTGATCCATGGCCAAGGTCATCTGTGCCACACACACCCCATGACATGTACTATAGAGTACTGTGAGTGAGGGTAATTGCCTGGGGTATATGTCACACATGTTCATACACAACAACGACTGGCAGTAATGGACAGACATTATAGGTGTACAACAGCCCTGTGGATATGCATGCAGGCCCCTAATGTGTTATGTGAAACACCGATGGACCCCACAATACCTATGGATATGTGGATACCAAGGGACAGATGACATAACACGTGTCTGTCTGTACACATTGCTACCCAACATACATGTTGAGGGCTACCACCTATGTGGTACTGTCAGGATAGTATGTCTAGTAAATGTGGGTGACTATGCCATAGTCGGCTTTTGACTATACAGCATGTATTGGACAACAGGTATCTGTCTTTATTATACCCTTGTGTAGGATATGCATCCCATCCAGGGAATGCAGTGTAGGCCAATGCATGCATTTCCAGATATGGATGGACATATCCCTAGTGTGTTTGCATGTACCTAAGAGGGCTATATGCCACACAGGTGTGGTCCCAGGAACGTGTGGCAGTCAATATCACTGGTTACTGTTATAGTATAGTACCAGAAGGAACTGTTACTGAGTTCCCTACAACTGTGTGTCATTTGTCAGAACATCATCTAATGATTGGTTATAGTCATGCTGTTGAGGTGGTGTATACTACCAGACTGCAGATCATTGACAGATATCAACAGTATCACCCACAGCATAGTGTCAACCCATGTCATACACACATGTGTACCCATGGTAGTACATATCTGTAGTAGAATGCATACTGGCCATCGAAAGATACCATGAGATGTTAACAATGTGTACAACAGGGTGTGTCACACATCCCACGTGTCCACTATGCACGTACATGCAGGCAGTGCACACACACCATGTTGACAGATGTACACCTGCTAATTTGTAATGCACACATCACACACGTACTGTCCACTCACTAACACATGCTGGCAACACTGTACACTTCAGCCAAGTGGCACATGGGTGGACAATACATACTCAGACCTAACACTGGTGTAAACAATGCTACAATGACTATCAGAGCTGTGATGCATAATGCCTGCTCAAATATACCTACAAGGATATCAGTACACTTTCCTGTTGGCAACTTGCTAATATTGCTACACTGCTATAATGTCACCCTGTGCATCAGAACCATGTTAGCCTATTCCTGCATCAATGAGATAGATGACAGGAGGTGGCACAGGTGTCATCATATGCACAGGGTGTGTTGTTGGTTTGCCAGAGCCCGACATTGACCCATCCAATTGACATGTCTGTGTGTGTGTGTGTGTGTGTGTGTGTGTGTGTGTGTGTGTGTGTGTGTGTGTGTGTGTGTGAGGGACAACAGTACAGCGTGGGCCAATGTTGATGTAATGTGTGTGTGTATGTGTGAGCCCTACTTGTTTGGTTAATGTGTGTGTGTGTCTGCATGCACACAACTCCACCATGTGGCTGCCATATACAGGCTGTTATAGGACAGCCACAGACTGTACCTGCTAGGCTGTACAGATCACTGTCTCTGGCCAGGGACACGGTACCTGTGCCTGGCAGGGGTGCTATGGGCAGTATCCGGTACCAACCCTGACTGGATGCTATCATCAGAGGCAGAGGTATGATGACTGGACCCATGTCCCTGCTGGGACTGGCCAGTGCCACATGCATGTGGTCTAGTAGGATGGTCAATGGACAGGCCAGCCCCAACATTGCTGGGGCTGGTACTGCCACTACGGGAGCGGCTGTGATCCGTGGTTCGTCTGTGATGACTGCCAGCTGATACTGTTGCTGGCATGCGTCTGCATCGGCTTCCCATCTGTCCCTCATGGTCCAGGCTCATGGCTAACACATTGTGGATGACATCTAATGTCTCCCTCCGACGGCTATCAATGACCTTGGTGTAATTCTGGATGGCACCGGCAAGGTCATGGATGCTGTCATTGATAGCAGTGTAAAGGGCCCTCTGCGCTTTTAGTCCCTGTTGAGTGTACCGTTCCATACATGCCTGTGCCTGCATTACAGCCCGGAACATACTGGAGGTTGTAATACCTCTGGGGGCATGTCTGCATGGGGCAATACACCCAGTGGTGCTCCCCCGAGAACCCCTGGACACCCGCCTATGTGGTACCATTCCAGTAATCTGGCTATGGCTGCTGTGAGGGGATGCACGTGCCATGGGTACCATACTCTCCTGGTCAATGCCGACTGTATGCTGTCCCTCAGCTAAGGCCATTGGTGATGAGGGATGTATTGGCAGTATGAGTGTGCGCATAGATGGGGTTGAACGCTGTGTACTGTTGATTGGTGGACCAACGGCAGACCCTGACAGACCTTCCTGTACCACAATACATGTCTCATCATCTCCACTATTAGTGGCAGTGACATCAGGTTCCCTGCTGCATTCAGACACCCCTAACTCAGCACCTGTGGATGGAAGACAGGAAACACACTTCACAATCTGTACATGATGTTAGCACACATGCACACATGCACACATGCACACATGCACACATGAGCACATGCACACATGAACACATGCAGACATGAACACATGCACACATGCACACATGAGCACGAGCACATGCACACATGAGCACATGCACACATGCACACATGCACACATGAACAGAAATACACTGCTCACCACAGCACATACACACACACACACACACACCAGCAATCCAACACATACACAATAGTGGGTGAAGGTGGGTGACAGTATCACAGGGCAAACAGTCACCTCACATGTGTCAGCTTGCAGAATATGTGTTGCTTAAGACCATGCAGTGCAAGGGTTGACGGCCCTATTTAATGACATTATACATGGCTGTGATGCATGTGTGTAGTTGTTCAGTGATTGTCTACACCCTGGAACACAATGTGTACATGGACACAACATTGCTGTGCAAGTATTATCTGCTCTGCAATGTCCTGTGCACCATCACTCAGTGGTATACATACCATGGCTGCATGTATTATCTGTGTGACACATAGATTGCCATGCTTGCTTACAGTGTCTGTGTCCATAGCAAATAATAATGGGCACAGGTGTAGCAAATGCATGCAATGTACAGACATGGGATGAGTGGTGCATGTAGATGTGAAGGAATCCCAATGCTCGACATGGCCATTGTACAGTGGTTATGGTGAGTGTGGGACATATTGCAGATATGTCGGTGCCAGCCATGACATGGCATGCTACACGACTGCAACATTAAACACCACACATATCCAACGTGTGTCATGTGACCTATACACCCAATAGCATTCCAGGACATATATGTGACTCTTTGTACAGATGGCGACAGCTGTGCATATTGTGTATACTGGCATATGTAAGCACACACACAACATGGTATGCATATTGTGTATAGGTGCATATGTTTGCACACACAAAACAATGAGGTGCAAAGCAAAGACCGCTATGTGTAGTACTGTGGTCACTGTAACTGGATGGGGTGTACTACCATGTGCCATCATCATCATCATCATCATGCATCTTGTGGTCACTCACAGCTACTACTGTGTGACAGACCACCACCTAGCATGCTGTACCTGAACTGCAGTGCTGTGGCTACGTTCACTATTACACAACCACTTTGTACATGGGTGTATGAGGTGCCCAATAGGGAGCATTGCCTAACATGTCTGTGTTATGTGTTGAAGAGTGTTGCACAGCCCCATGATAGGCCTCTACCCCTGAGGTACATCATGTGTGTGTGTGGATGACATGTGGGATACTGAGGTGTGACCTTACAGTGGGTGTGTGGTTATGCCATATGTAGCATGTCTTTGTGTACTGCGTATGCTAAACGTGTTATGATGTGTACAGGTGTTGCAACTATGCCTATCCAATGTGGAGTACGGGGTTGCCACAACTGTGTCTTATGCTCTGTGTATTGCATGTCAGTGAGGCAGCTACTGACATTACTGAGCTGTGCAATGTCTTACAGCAAACATGCATGGCATGCATTATGCGTAGGTGTGTTACGTGTACATGGCCTACACCTCACCTATGACATGCATATTTCATTACCAACATTGCAGTTATAACACACTCACCAGCATGGATCGGCTGCCCTGCTGTCACACCAGAGGGACCTACTAGAATATGAGAGAGTTAGTCAGTGGCCACAACTGTGGCATTTCTACAGTGGGTATACTAAACTGCAGTATAACAACAGTCAACAGTCACAGGTGTAGAGATATTATTCGAAATATCAGTATTGCACAACACTAGGCAGCAGAACTGCTAAACACACAGTACACATAATCTAACAATACAGTTAACTGTCGTCTACAGATAGGGCATGTTACCTGCTTGCTCCAGATGGACATGCTAGGTAGCTCCGGCCTCCATGACAACACATGTCAGAGGTTGATGTTGCTGTTGTCCAGGAGCCACCATGCTTAGGAGCAGCTCCTCCACTCTGGTGAGGGGGGGATGAATGGCCACCCCACCACCTGTGGCATGCTGTTGTCATTGGATATCCGACGCATGCTGCCGGACATGTCTAATTAAATCACTGCAGTGATGACGTACCTGCTCATATGTCCGGTTATGCATGCCTATGTCATTTACCTGACGAACAAGTTCCTGCCACAGTGCAGTCTGCTCCTGCTGGTGCTGGCTGCTTCTAGAGAACAGCATAATGTACTGCTACAATAGGCTTTGTAGTATCACCTCTTCCTCATCCGCTGTGTATGATGGATTGCGTTGGTGGGCCATCTGGCTGAAAAAGATATGAACAATATGTGTGAGCGAGTCCTGTGGCACACTTTACACCTTTAACCACAGATATCACTTTACTGACATATATACCATCCTATTGTCTGTCAGAGGTTACACACGTTCAATACCACTTATTGGTTCTCAGGCCACAACTAACTAACAGTGCCTGGCACACTCTATATATTACACCACTATACAACAGTACCCGACACACTGTTTGTGGCAGATTGCACAACCTCAAGACAGGGGTGTATATCACATCAATGCACGAACAGAGATGTCATCCATTGCAATGGATGTAAAGTACAGGTACAGTAGTACCAGTCAACCACCCTAGTCATTGATGCCATAGCCCTGCCTAACAGATGTGTACAGTTGTTACTATAGGTGGCATACTGCTGTAAAAGAGTATATATGTTGCTGGATACACACGTATACCCTGTAACACACATATGATTGCAGCCATTGTACAGGCATGATTACACACACATCAGACAAACAAACAACACACCACTGTATGCCAACACAGATGAGCATTACCTGTGTACCATACAGTACTGTGTGCCACTACTTACACATCCTTATGCCTGAGTTTTGTCCTCTGTGCAGACTACAGGAAACACAGATGACAGTGTTTCCAAGCAATGTGAACACACACCATACTGTGCTGTGTAGGCCTACAGCTTCTGGTAGTACTACAGTTCATATGGGAGTTGGATTCACCAGCAGTACCACTCACTAAGCATACATGTATTGCTTTAGCCAACAATGAGACACCACATTTGTCAACAAGGAACTACGTCACATCATATGCCGTACTACTATGTCTGCCTAACAGTACATTACACATCATTTGCTGTCCTCACAGCTAGGATAGACACTACCATATCAGAAACAACTTCACACTAAGCTATCACACCTTTACAGACCTTGCACACATTCAGCGTTACATTTATTCAACCTCACATAGCAGGTATTGCATTGAGCACATGTGTGAGTGCATAGTGTCATAGGTAGGTAATATGCTGTTGGCCCTAGGGCCTACGGCAGCCTAGCCATATGCTACCCTGGCCTTTGACACACATGTACTTTGATTTCACTTGCCCCTGCCAATCAGAACTACAGAGGTGTTTCCTGGGGTGTATTACCAATCTTCCACACAATCATCAGGGGTATTTATGACAATTGCTAATGAGGAGCCTTGTTTGCTATTGCTAGGTGGTCTATTCCAATGTATGGCATATCTCTGAGATGGGAACCTATCCCTCCAGCATGTGCTGTTTAGTGAGCTGACAAGGTTTAGGGCCCTAGAGCGTGTATCCTGGATATGTTGCCATGGTGGTTGTCACCCAGCTATGGGTGTGACATACCTCTGTATGTCCGGCAGAGGTCACCTCTGTGTGGCCAGTATGCAGTACAGTGTAGATGTGGTTTTGTGAGTCAGTCTGCATAGGGCATCTGTTTGCGGCCAGTATTACCCTTTGGGAGGTATGTCTGTGGCCTTTTCACCTGGTGTAGTTGTCATGTGAGGTACATACCACACAGGGCAGTGTGATAGGTAGAGGGGAACCCTACCCTATATTTCTATAGATGACACACCTGTTGTCATGACACATAACACACAGACTGATTACATGTGTAGTATGGCACTGTCTTCATCAAAGTGGAGGCTACTATCCACCTGTGTCCCATGTTCCCTTATCACACCTTCACTGTTAGGTAGATCTCTACCTATGTGGTAGTTAATGGGTACAGTGTTTTGGAAAGGAGGAATGGCACTGCAGTATCAACACTTGTCTACAGTCCATGCCTTGGTCACCACACACCTGTTGCAGTACATATGACCCTGTGTCACTCTGTCTCTCCCTCTCTCTCTCTCTCTCTCTATATATATATATATATATATATATATTATATATATGCATATCTATACACATACATGTACACATCCATTGCTGTACACATGGATGTACATATAGGCACATGTACAGTCCACCTTTCGTGGTGGGCATATCACTTATGCGACAGTTGAGGGATGTACAGTTATGTGATTATATTGCACAGTGTTGTGCAGAATGCATGTGGGTGTCCTCAGACCATGTAGCATTAGCAGGCCTCACTGGCTGTAACACAGCAGATCTGACAAATCAGTCCCACAGCATTTAACCACCACATGACATATATCAGCACTGCATGCTGTTTTCTAGGCCACACACTACGACCTACATAGATATATGCACATATCAACCTTCAATGACAGATATCTGTCCACCCTTCACTAACAGTTGCAGTATGTCCCTTGCCCTATGCACATGTACAGATACAGATAGATACGTACTGCTGCCACACATGGATGATTTGCAGTGTGTAGAGTACTCTTCAGGAACATCTACTACATGCCAACACATACATGTGAATTACATACCTTACCTTTGTATTTCCCTGCTCCGTGTGTTATGGTTTTGTAGGTTTTTTTTTTTTTTGGTTGTTTGTTTTGGGTTTTCCCCCTCTATTTTGGTTTATGTCTCAGTTTCTCTCTTTGTTGTATCTCTGTCTCTGTCTGTGTCTGTGTCCGTGTCTCTCTCTCTCTCTCTATCTCCTAGCACCTGCAATGATAGAATTGCATGTGTGGACTGCAGGTACAGCCTTCTTTTCTAGGTATCTGCACTTGTGCATGTGACAGCCTCTGCACCAATTGCTGCCCACCATTCAGTAATTGCATGCAGCCTGCTGTGTGGTGATTGCATTACTCATTGTGATTGCAGCCCACTGCTATAAAATGCTAGGTTAGGTAGGTATAGCCGTTTCAGCTGTCCAAGGTGGGGCCCATGCTTGTTTGCTCTGGACACCGTTGTGTCAGTCAGAAGGTTGGTATATGTCTCTTATCTGAAGCTAGGGGTGTAGTCAGTTATATGCATGTTGTACTCAAACCTGAATGTTGCTGCTTCCAGTACACACTTCTCAGTGTAGACATGTACTCACCCCTCCAAATGCTAACACAGGATACATGGAGTATGTACTTTAGTTCTGACTTACACAATTAACTGCCATACAAATGTGGTTATTGCACTGTATTCCTGTGGCCAGTATTTATCATGGTCTGATACTGTGTGTTGTTTGTAAGGTGCTACTGTAACATTATTCCCTGCTAAGATGGCTGGTTCTCCTTTCACAGTCATGTCATGCAATTCCACGACAACTGCTAGTAAAGACCCACAGAACAGGATTTGTGTTATACCATTCCTGATTTCTATTTCCATTCCCTCATTGTAATGCATGATATATTTATTTCAGAGCCAAGTTATTTGTATATCTGCTGTGGCTTAGTGGTAATTCATGCAGTCTATTGTGTCAATGGTCTGGGGTTCGAGACTGGCAGAGGTTTTTTTCTTTTGCTGCTCAGCAGAACAAGGGCCCTGCCATAGAGTGAATAAGGCACTTTTAAGCAGTTGTAAGTGGGTTTGCGTGGGTTTGCGCGATGCTTAGCGATGCTTAGCTAAGCACGCACATGCGCACACTCGCTTAAACCCGCTTACTACTGCTTAAAAGTGCTTACTCCCGCTAACCCCCGCGCTAATTTCTTTTAAAGAAAAGAAAATGGGGAGATAGGAAAGTGGTGAAAAAGGGGGCACAAAGATGGACAGAAAGTAGGTAAACAAGCTCAGGATGTGCAGGATGGGTGTAGGGAAGGTCCATAGCTGCCCATTTCTTTACCAGCAACAGCTGTGCATATGCAATAAATTTGGAGTGATATTTGAAACCTTCCTCCCCTGGGAAGAGGGGTGAGGACAACAAAGTATGTTGTACTGACAACTATAATTATCAGTTTACATGTCCAATGGACATGTATGCGAAATGGGCAGCTATGTATGGGGCGTATTTTTTTTGTTGGTACAGATTGCCCATTTTTTTTTTTCAGGTGAGAGTGGGAAGTGAGGTAGAGGAAGTAGGTATATCCGGGGAGTTAGGTTGGGGAGGTAAACAGACAAGACAGACAAGACGCATACAGGGGCAGTGTATGTATGGCACATGGGGTGGGTGAACACAATTGACGGGGTCGGATGTTTGGAAATCACAAGCCCATGAGCCACAGATGGTAACAGTGGAACTGAGATCCCCACCCATGGGCAGTCACCACTGCACCTTCACAGCCCCAAGTGTGGCTGTGCTGGGGGCTGCGTAGGACAGGCAGGCTCACCTGTGAGATGCGCCACTCTCGTCTCAAGCTGGGGTAGGGGATCAGCAACTGAACGCTGGATCTCCCTACACACCACAACCTGGACCCTTCAAAGGGAGACAGGTGGCCCTTCTCCACCCACGCTTGCACAGGGGGACGAGCCCCATCCCCTGCAGTGCTTCCACCCGAAGGTGGCACAGGACCAGTGGAGGAAGGGAGCCTGGGCTGGGCACCAGACCTGCTGGTGCCAGGTGCACTTGCCAGCTGAGGAAGGACAGGTGGGTCCGCTGGGACCGGCCTTGCTATATGTTCTGTAATTAGGTGTGTTTAATTACAACATAAACAACAGCATTCCAGATTAGTTTAACAGCATGCAGTAATATTCCCATTAACCCAACACACCAAGGTTCCAACAGTTGAACAGCAAGCATAACACATGCATATATTGAACCACAGTGGATATTCCAACAGCATGCAGGGATGTTTGGTAGCAACAAGCCACCATGATTGTGGTGTTTAAACAGGGCACATGCATCAACGTGAATGCAAATATTTATAAAACAATAGGACATATGTCCCAACAAATTTTAAGATTACACATACCCATTGAGGTGTGGAATTGCATGGTTTATGCACATACAGTAGGGTGTAGAACAAAACCTCGGTTAACATCTTATAATTACCTTTTAGTCTACACTACATTCCTAGTGACTGCAGGTGTCTATCCCCTACATGTATTATTACACTTGCCACCATACATTAGGTTGTGTAATGGGCTTGGCTAGTCCAGTATATGCCTGACCTATATCTGACATACTAACTGTCCAGGATGCAGATGTTACTGCTACATATTTCTTGATTGCATTTCTATTTCTTTATCTACATATCTGGGATGTTTTCAACTGACATTTTCACTTCGATTTGTACAGAACCCTGCATTTCTTGACACACACTCACATTTCTGGGGATAAACTAACATGGTACACATGTGCCAGATTTACTTATGCATGCCAGCCAGTAACTGACTGTTGTGGACTGTATATATGCTTCACAGCTACTAGCAGTTCCATCACCCACTTTATATGGGACTGCACAACTCTGGGTTGCCAGCACTTTTTCAAACAGTACTATTTGTATAATGCAAGGGTACAACAATATTTCAAACTCTGTGACACAGACACACTCCAGGTTTTAGACCTTTATTAATGGCATTACACACTTTTCCACAAGCTCACTCCTTTATTTGTTTTAACGGTGCATATGGCAGACATGTTCAAGACATATTATACCTTTATTAATAGGTTAGAACACTCTTTTTTCAGGCTCACTCACTTATTTTATATGACAGTGCCTGTAGAGATAGTATTCCAGACATATGTTACCTTTCTTAATGGGTTACTACACTCTTTTTCTGTCTCTCTGACATTTTTATCTGACAGTACATGCAGAGGACTTATACAGGCAATTTTATGGCTGTATTATTGGACTACAACACTTTATTTTCATGCTATCTCCCATATTTTATATAACAATACATGCAGAATGATCACTAACCTGCCTAGTAGCGCAGCCTTAGCAGCCTATCAGCATAGGCTTGCTGATTCGCAGCACGGTCAACTGCAGCTATAAAGTAAATGAAGGGATATTGAGACATACCTATCCATTATACATACTCAATTATCAATTCTTACATACTGCATTCCATGGCTACATACTCAGTTGTGGGGCATTCTGCATCACACGGGCCTCCTGTATCCATTGGTTCAGGCGGTCCTGCTTCCATCTCTTCAGGTCTGCATGGTGGTGACGGACCTGCTCACCAGTCTGAAGAATGCCTGTGGCACTGGTGAGGTCATGAGCTAACTGGTTCCAAGCCTCTGCCTTGTACTCCATCCATTGGAACTGGCCCTGCAGGAGTCTTGACTCATGATGGTGGACAAGGAGCCAAACCATGTATTTCGACTCCTCGATGCCCCAACGTTGCACTCGGAAGCATGTTCCCTCTCCGACACAGCCATTTTAACTGCAGATGTGAGCTACAATCAGTTATGGCGTGTATTCCCGCCTATCGGGCTTAAATATGCCGCATTTCCCGCACTTTTTTGTGATTGGCCGTTTTTTTTAATTCTCGGCTGACTGGAGACCTGCTTAGTAATGGTCAAACTACCATTAGTAAGTATATGTCTGTTAACAGTGGCTGCTTCTCCTAAGTTATCATGGCTTAGTGGTTCTGTACTTTGCTTGTGATGCACAGAGTCCTGGTTTCGAACCTTGTCATTCATTTTATTTTCATACTGTCCAGACAGGCTAGGGGGTGTGGCTGCATTTAAGCAACTTTGCTCTACGTTGCTCCTTGGTGCCCTATGGTGTCCTGGTTGGCGCGGCGCGCACATCGGCACAAACAGATTGCGCTGGTTAAAATGTTATTTCGCTATGGGCACCTCTATTGTACTGGGTTAACCGTTATTAAACTATGGGCAACTCTATTGCACTGGGTGAAGCACTGCTTAGCTTCGGGCAATTATATATCAGGATCATTTAAAATATTTATTTTGTTCACTGATACATTGGCCATTTCACTGCTTTTTACTACTATTTACACATATTTTTGTCTGGTATTATTTGATATACTGATTTAAAAATAAATACGAAGGGGAGTGGTGGGACTCGAACCATGAATGCCTCTTCTTTGTGCAACCGCCCTACCATTACGCTATTGCTATTTGGTGAGATTTGCATAAACATTCTTTCTTATGCTCTTCCATGTCAGAATTGCTAACTCTAGCTAAGCAATGGGCACACCCGCACACACTCGCGCAAATACGGGCAGCTATTTCGGGTATTTAAAAAAATAAAATTAACTTTTTACTTTTTATAACTGTGATGGGGGTTTACAATGTCAGGGAGTGTGGTGTTGGGTGCAAGGACATTTGAGCAGACTCGCTCTTGTGTATATGCTTTTACTTTTCAATCACTTGCAGGGGCGTGGACATTTAGAATGCTGGGCAGTCGGACACACCCCCTGCTTTCTTACACGGTCCATGTACGAATTACAGTTGGGTCAGCGTGCCCTCATGCATATTCATGGCAAGCTGACATCATACCGTTCAACTGCAGCCTCCGAGTAAGACTTATTTAGTCTTACATGGAGGATTTGTGAATTGGGGTATGTATTGTGAAATATTAGCCAACATACTTGATTGTGAGGATGAATATAAATGTTTGTCTGTGATCCCTGTGAATGACTATAATGTTGAACTATTGGCATTGTTGGAAAGGGGTGAACATTTGGGTTTCTTTGATAGAAGTGATGTTAATAAATTATATATTAAAAAACCTATAAACCCCATAATGTATGCATTGCCAGAAGTTCACAAACATTTTAGGAAGCCACCTGGAAGGCCTATTATTTCAGGGCTTGGTTCTTATTTAAGTAATGTTGACAAATTATTGGATTTTCATCTTAAAAGGTATTTGTGTAAGGTTCCTGCACATATTTTGAACACTCAGGATTTATTGAATGAGTTAGGAAAGGTTCATTGGCAGGATGATTATTACTGGGTTACCATTGATGTGAAATCATTATACACTAACATCAAAGATAGATGGGGTTTGGAAGCCATAACTGATATGTTGGGTGAAGGTCCCAGAACAGCTTTTTTAGTTGGCCTGTTAGAATTTTGTTTGATCCACATTTATTTCTCATTTATGGGAGAGGTTTTTTTCTTGCAGCTTAAGGGAGCAGCAATGGGGGCTTCATTTGTGCCCTCATATGATATAATATATATGGGATAGTTTGAGAAAAATTCATATATCCAACTACGTTTTATAAGAACAAAGTTTTGTTCTTTAAAAGGTTTATAGATTGCCTTATTTTCATCTGTAAAGGTGATGTTGGTGAGTTTCTTGAATTTTTTGAAACCCTAAACTGCAATGATCATGGTTTGACTTTTTCTTATGAGTTAAATAGGAAAGAAATCAACTTTCTGGATGTGACACTTTGTGGTGTTGGAAAGGTTATAGGTTTTAGGCCTTATAGAAAACAGAACTCAGTGAATATGTTCCTGCATGCAGGAAGTATGCATCCTGAGCATTTATTGGATTCCTTACCTTACGGGGAATACAAGAGGATTTTTGCTCATACCAGTGATGAAAATTTAAAATTACATGAACTGGATAATGTTGAAATGAGGTTAAAAAACAGAGGGTATGATGAAGAAAGACTTAAGCATTGTAAGCAATGTGTGCTTGAGGGTGCTACCTTAAGGACACAAAAAAACAAGTAAATAGCAGCAGTAATATATTTAGAAGAACAATTTCTTTTAATTACACTGATGAGAGTAATAAATTATACTATGTTACTAGATGTTCATCTTTTACTGAAATTTTATTAAATATTGTAAGAAGATTCTGGTATATTATTGTTGAAGATTAGCCTTTTATTTTCCTAAACATTTTACCTTTTCTTTTAGTAAAGGAAAAAATCTGAAAGAACTGTTAAACCATAATTTTTTTGTTGGGCCAAACATAGGTTTGCCACTAGGGACTTTTCCTTGTGGCCACTGTAATATATGTACTAGAGTGAAGAATTTATCTGGTTCCCTTATTAATGGGAAATGATTTAACCAAGTACTTTTTTAATTGCAGATCAACAGGAGTTGTGTATAATTTATGATGTAGCTGTCCTAATACCAAATGGTATATAGGGCAAACTAAATGTATGGTTAGGATTTAGGTTCTTGAACATCTTAGGGATGTGAGAAATCTAAATAATTTAAGTCCTATAGTCAAACACTTCTATGAAATGCATGGTGGTTCTGATTGTGATTTGTTTTTCTGTGTACTTGCTAAACCTTTTCTACCTAGAGGGGGTGACTATATTAGTAAACTGTTAGAGTTGAAAATTAGGATGATATTTAAATTTCAGACATTGCTGCCTTTAGGTTTAAATCAGGAACTTGGTAATTAAAAGGTAAATTGATTAAATTCCTGTTGATTAATACATTTTTAACAATGTTATATGGATAGTCTATTTTGAAAGAATAAATGATAGTAAATTATAATATATATAAAAAAATGAAAATTTTTATGTATTGAAATATTTATATGTTTTGTATTATAGATATTGTATAACTGATGTTAAAATAGTTTGATTGAATTATTGGATCTTGCTAATGGCTGTTTGCTTTAATATAAATATCAGTTGAAATTGTTTCACTTTGATCCTTGAAGGCGAACTGCTGAGGTGCCAGATCAGTGTTGCTGAATAAAGTAAGGTGCTGGGGCTAACCTTTGGCATTTTTTTATAAACAAAGTGATTGTGACTAGATCTAGAAATGTTATTGTCCCCCTTTACAAATCCCTCATTAGGTCAATCATTTTGTATAAAAGCCTCTTTGGCATGTATCTGTCCAGACCCATGCAACAATTGGAATACCCACAGAGATACCCTGCTAAAGGGATACAAGTCCTAAACAATAGGTCTTGCATGGACCACTTCAAAGATTTATCCCTATACTCAGTTTCCTATAGAGTGCTTAGAGGTGACATGTCTGGCATACAAGGCATCCTCCAACCTAATGCAGATGGACCTACTGAACATCAACAAGTCAAATGGCATCAGAAATACTCGGTCCAGGTATCTAAACTGAATGTTGTGGAGAGATGGATATATATCACAGAGGCTACCACTGTTCCAGAACATACTTTCCATTCTAGTAAAACAAAGCTCATCCCTGTCCATATTCAAATGCAACTTGGATCTAAGGATGGGTAATAGAAAATGTACTCCAGGATTGCCCCTCATGCCACTAATAGATAGAGGCAGTTCCTAAATGCTGCATCCCTTACATGGGTCCCCTCAAATTATCTATAGTATGATCACATTTATTCTCTCTAGGGCTAATATACAATTATCAGCCATGGAATAGGTAAGACCAATCAGAAAATGTTAATTCAAGCACCAATATGGAAATTGGTTAAGCTTAAAATGTCCTTTAGGTGAACCTATGTTGTGGTAGTAAATAGTTTTAAAAATTTGCCCTTTTTAGATCACTAAGTGCCCCTCTCACCCTCTGCCCCCCCCCCCCAGTTTACAATAGCTTCTGGTGCCTCTGGGACACGATCTCTAGGATGATGGAATTTTTTAAGTGGGATTGTGCCCAGGTTTCGGATATCCATAAGAGGTACTATGAGTTACTGTAGATGGAATCTCTTAAACCTGCGGGCATTCCTCCTGTCTTGCCTGCTTTATTGGATTTTTTTCCACTGCCTCTAAAGCACTGGATTCTCTGCCCTCTGCATCCAGGAAGTCTGATAGGTTTTATAGGGTGCCTGAGGATTGTTCTTTTTTGTTTAAATGTCCTGCTGCTGACCCCTCTGTGTTGTGGTGTCTGTAGCCTCTGATAAGCCATCTCAATTGCTTCCTTCGTCCAAGTTACTGCCTTGTGACAAGGACAGTAGAACCATGGATAGGCTGAGTAAGAAGGTTTATACTTCAGCCAACCTAGCTTTTAGGGCTATTAATTATCAGACCCCTATCTCTAGGTATGTCTTGGCTCTTCTTTCTCAGGCTTGTCAGATTCTTAATGATCTTCCAGACTCTGAGAGTAAATCTTCTGCTCTTTCCTTGCTTGGGACTTCCTCTCAGGTAGTTCATCATTCTATCAAATGTAGTTATGATGCAGCAGATGCCTCTTCTAGTGCTGCTGCTTCTGGTTTGTTTCTGAGGAGATATTCATGGCTTTGGCTTCAACCTTCAACCTTTGCCTGATGATATTAAGGCTAAGTTGATGGATGCTCCTTTGGATAATTCTATTTTGTTTGGTGAAGCAGCCGCTGGTTTATTTAAGTCTCTTCAGGACAAAGGGAAGGCTTTACAGGAGCTTAAGCATGTCTTTGTTTCTTCTGTGCCTAAATTTCAGTGAAACTACCCTTCTAAGCCAGCCTTTGTTTGTAGGTAATCTCCCCTCCTTCTAAAGGTAAAAGGGCAGTAAACTGACTCCTTTCTGCTAAGGCCACTCAGACTGTAGGGATTCCTAAGCCTTCCTTTCTGCTAAGGCCACTCAAACTGCAGGGATTCTTAAGCCTTCCTTCCCTGACAAACCAGGTGCTGTATGACTATCTGCCTATTCCCAGCCATATTCCTCTTTCTCTTCGCCTTTCTCTTTCTCTTCCTGTTTGGCTCCAAATCACCCAGGATTCTTGGGTTCTGTCAATCATTTGGCAATGGTACTTCATGGTCTGGATTTCCCATGCTCCTTTTATGGGCAACTTCCTTTTTCCCCAGAGGTTCTTTGGACCTCTTGTCTCAGGGTACAATTTAAGGGGTGCCTGTGTTCCAAAGGGGAAAGGGTTTTATTCAAGAATGTTTCTAGTGCCCAGAAAAGATGGTACTTGGAGACCTATTCTAGAGCTCTCCCATCTAAACACCTTTCTGAAGGTGCCTTCCTTTTGGATGTTGTCCCTTCAGTTGCTTTTTCCTCTCTTGCTCCCTCAGGCCTTTCTGGTGTCTCTGGACCTCAAAGATGCTTATCTCCATATTCTGATCCATCCTCTTTTCAGGAGATTTTTGAATTTCTCTGTTGCTTCCTGGTATTTTCAGTTCTGTGCTTTACCCTTTGGCCTTTCTACTGCCCCAAGGG
Organism: Protopterus annectens; assembly: GCF_019279795.1. Taxonomy (NCBI): domain Eukaryota; kingdom Metazoa; phylum Chordata; order Ceratodontiformes; family Protopteridae; genus Protopterus; species Protopterus annectens. Next base: position 528,713,825 of record NC_056730.1, on the reverse strand, counting down.
TGTTCACCAAATGCCTTGCTCCTGTGATTGCCTTTTACAGGCTTCAAGGGATCCAAACCTTTCCTTATTTGGATGACCTGCTGATTCAAGCATCTTCTCCAGAGGTCCTTTTGCAAATTCTTCATTTTATCATTTCTCTTCAGAGCCTGGGGTTCACAATAAAATTCAAAATGTTTTCCCTGACTCCTTCAGGATCATGTCTTTCTGGGTTGCAGGTTTCAAACAGTGCCAATGCTGGCACCCCTGCCTCCTCCAAAGGCATTAACTCTCATTTCTTTCTTTCAAACTCTTCTTCCCCTAGTCTCCATTACAGCCAGAGAGTTTTTGAGAGCTCTGGGCTTCATGGCTTCCACCATTCCAATGCTCTCTCTGACCAGGCTCCACATGAGGAAGTTCCAGTGGATTCTGAAATCAGTGTGGCTTCAACATGTAGACTAGACCTAGATCTAGACTTTCTTGTTCCTCTTCTCCAATGTCTCAAGAAGGAACTTCTGTGGTGGATTCAGCAGTTGTCTCTGAATCCAAGGCTCCCTTTTCAGCCTTCTCTTCCCTCTCAGGATCTGTTCACAAATGCTTCAGATGTGGGATGGGGAACAATGTTTGGCTCCCTGAAGGTTCAGGGGGTGTGGTTGCCTCATCAGTGAAAGGAGCACATCAACATCAAAGAGATGAGGGCTCTTATGTTGGCTTTTCAGGCCTTTCATCCTCTCTTCTCTCCAGGGCCTGTCAAAGTCTTCACAGACAATAACACCATCATGTGGTATGTCAACAAATAGGGGGTATGAGATCTTGCTGTCTTTCCCAGTTGGTACTTCTGGTATGGGATCTGGCTATTGAATATCGGGTGACTCTTCAGGCAGTTAATATTCTTTCAGATCAGAACATTGTGACAGGCAGTCTGAGTAGGTCCTTCACTCAATCCCACAAATAGATGCTTCACAGGGATGTGTTTCTGGACATTGTTCACCAGTGGGGTACTCCTCGAGTAGATCTCTTTGCCTCCTCTCTGTACAGACAACTTCCTCTGTTTTGTGCCAGAGTCCCAGGTCCTCTGGTATGGAAGGTGGATGCCCTCTCCTTTTCTTGGTAGGGAATTTTTTTTTATGTTTTCTCTCCCCTTCCTCTCCTTCTGAGAGTCCTATTCAAGATTCAACAGGATGCTCCCAAAATCTTGTTGGTGACTCCCTTTTGGCCGCAACAGCACTGGTTCCCTCTACTTCTGCAGCTTGCCAGGGGAAATCATCACAAGTTACCCCACATGGTGGATCTCCTCACACACGGCAAGGGGTCTCTCATCCATCTCCACTTGTCCATGTTTCATCTGACACTGTGGGTGATAGGGTTTTGATTCCTCATAGATACCTTTTTTCTGAGGACATGCTGGAGGTCCTGCAAGAGGCCAGGAAACCTACTACTAGGAAATCCTACTTATCTAAATGGAAGAGGTTTTCTATTTGGTGTCTTTCTCGTGACCTGGACCCACTTTCTATGGATGTTCCTTTGGTTTACTCTTACTTGTCTGAGTTGCTCAGTGCTGGTTTGGCCTATTCTTCTAAGACCCACTTATCAGCTCTTTCTGTTTGTCTGCCTTTAACTCCCCCATTAGCTTCCAGATTTGAGGCTAAGCAGTTTCATAAAGGCATCCTTAATATTAGATCTGCCAGGAAGCCTGTTCCTCCTCCCTGGGATCTTAATTTTGTTCTGGAAAAATTGACTCAGGCTCCTTTTGAGCCTGCTGTTTCAGCTTCCTTGCAACATTGTTCTTGGAAGACACTTCTTTTGTTAGCTCTTACTTCTGCCAGATGGGTGTCTGAATTGAAAGCCCTTATAGCTTGTCCACCTTTTTTGATATTTCATGAGGACAGGGTGTTTATGCATACAAATCTTTGTTTCATGCCCAAGGTGGTTAATGAGTCGTCACTTAATCAATCTATTAATTTGCCTACTTTTTTCCCCTCTCCACAATCTGACAGTGAGAGGGTGCTGCATACCTTAGATGTGCATAGACAGCTCAGGTTTTATTTGAATAAAACTAAAGCTATCAGAAAATCTGACCAGTTATTTGTTTCCTTTCATCCTAGGTCTTTAGGATTGTCTGTTTCAAAGCAAACTATTTCCACTTGGATTTCAAAGGCTATTTCCTTTTGTTACACTTTTCATGCAAGAGCCTTCCTTCTTCTGTAAAAGCTCATTCCACTAGATCTGTGGCTTCTTCTGGTGATTTTTTCAAAGGCTTACATGCTAATTCAATTCTTGAAGTGGTTACCTAGACTTCTGTGCATACCTTTACCAAACATTACCAGTTGGATGGCATCGCCACGACTAGATCTGGTTTTGCTGCTGCCATTCTTCATGGCTTCTTGGAGGGCTCTGATACTTCTCTCTCCCTAGTTTCCTCTTGAGCTTCGGCACTCTCCCATATAGTTAAGAATACTGCAGCAGTGAATGTAAGGACATAGTGCAGTTGTGTAAAATCTTACCATAACGGTAGATGTCCTTGCCTTCACTGCTGCAGTATTCACTCCCTCCCTCCATCCCCATGGTCTTTTTTCCTTCCTGGATGTGCAGGTTCTCCTTGGTTTTCCTTGGACTTCTGTTCCTATTGGGGCAATCAGTTCTGAAGATGATATGCCTGAACATCACCTTTTTCCCCTACCCCATGCAAAGAGGTTGCAGGTGATGTTCAGCACACCTTAAAGCAAAAGTAGACTTTGGTAAACTGGCCAGATGGTGGGCTTCATGGCAGGGAATCCCGTTTGTAAGGAATACTGCAGCGGTGAGGGCAAGGATATCTACCGTTATGGTAAGATTTTACACAACTGTACTTTTTGTGTGTAGGCAAATATATGAGAGACTAAATAGACCAAATTTCAAAAGAGTTACAGAAAGTGATGGAATGTGATAAGTTCAGCACAAATCTTGTGGGAACCCAAGTAATATGCTAATTAGTTGCAGTGCGGAAATAGTACATCAGCATAATGCAGCAGCAAAAGACGGTTGGTAACTTTGGCGCAACAGTAAGTTCATCCAGAAAATACATGAGTAATAAGCAATGCTCATAAGAAAATATGAGGGCAGTCACAGGGACCTTTAAGAGGTTTACACAAAAGTGTTTGAATTGCTCTGCCAATGTGGTGTATATGGCATGGCATTGCAGCAAGGAGTTAAAAGAACATAACCAACCAGCAATAATATTAGCTGTATACTATACATATCTGCAGTACCCTGCAGATGCCATCATAGTAATCAAATAAAAACTTTAAATAAAAACATATTATGTATATTTGCAGAATCCATCAAAATCCACAAAAAAAAAATGTAAAAAAAATTGTTGCCCTGGTGAAGTGGCATACAAGGCCACATCACCAACAATAACCATATCTAACAATACAGGTAAGGTGTGGGACACAAGGGGGAACACACATAACACATACACACCCCAGGAAACAGGGTAATAAAGGAGTAGAAGGTAGGTGAGAGTAAAGAAGAAGGATGCCCATGAAGGAAGAGGGAAAAGGAAGGTCAGAAAGAGAGTCAGGGGGCTATGGTAATATTTTCTTTTTGGTGGCTGTCATGAAAGTAGATACTGCCAGCCCGGCTATCTGGAATTTTGTAAATAATTATATGTCATTTGTGAATATCAACATAATTCATATGCTTGTGTTACAAATGCATTAGAACTGTATGTTATGTGTATATCAAACTGATGGTACAGAAGTGTTTGTTGAAAAGGGTTATAAAGTACTGATCTTTAAAAAGGCATCAACAGTGAACCCTACTGGAACAGAACTGAAATATACATACACTATTGTAACTATTTAGATGTATGTTTTTTAAAAAAGGGGAAACTAGCATACAGAAAGTTAACTTGCAAAACTTCAGAAAAATAGTTGAAATTAAATTACTTTACAGCCACTCCATAAAAATGATGTTATCTTTCAGTTTCAGTGCAGTAACAGACACAATGTCCAGAACTAGAGGTTCACTATATTATCTTGGAAGTGTTTTTATTGTTTTATGACTTCCAGCATCTGCCTAAGATCGAAGAAAAGCCCTTGTTTATGTACTTTCACAGGTAGATGCTAAATGCTACCAGTTGCATCAATGGTTGTTTTTCACCTGGAATAGAGTCAGATGACAAGAAGTGATGTCATCCTGCAAGCTATCCCAGTAATATTTGAAATATTAATTTAAGAACTCTCTGAGAGAGACTGAATATTCTGTATTTTTCTTTGACTTAACAGCATCAGCTGGAAGACCCACTCACCACATCTGCCTTGCTTGCTCTGTAAGTAAGTTAAGTAGGATATAGTCATGCTCTAGATATATTCAGGAATATAGCAAAGCTTAATTTAGATGTTTTTCTTTATTATTTAAGACTGTCCTGCAATGTTGTTTTAAATATTTCCTGTGATTTTGAACTCTGATGTTACTGTGAATATATACTGAGTGTTTTTGTTCTTTTATTATTTATTATTAAATATATTTAAACCTTTCATTGTGCTGATATTTGTGAGACATACTTAAGTTCTGATAGTACTTGCATATTTATTTGGTGACACTGTGTAGGCCACTCCTAATAGCATTGCTCTTGGTCAAACTACCATTTGTATTAACAGCAACATTACGCAGTAAGATTGGATACTCTTTGTTAAGGGCCTTACAGTCGCTGATAAACAGTTGGCTGGTGGCAGTAATAACTACCTTACAGTCTGGTCAGAAGGGAGCATAGCTAGTAAACCTGTGCCAGCATTTCCCAGGTGTGTGTGTGTGTGTGTGTGTGTGTGTGTGTGTGTGTGTGTGTGCGTGTGTGTATGTGTGTGTAAAACAAACCTCAAAGAGTGGGTGTGTCAGCTACTTGGGCAGGGACACAAAGCACTGGTTGGACAGAGAGAGAGTGTTGGAGGTCTTGGCTTGACCACTCAGCTGAGATCTCAGCTCTATAGCTGTGCCAGTGGGGAGTCTTATTGGGGACTCCCTACTGGCAACCTTGATGAGTGGAGGGGAAACCACAAATTTGTCCCAGGGGTTCCACCTGTGTCCCTCATTGACAGGGGTGACAGGTGCTGACTGAGATTTCTTTTTGGGGATAAACTCTTGGCTAGGATTGTAAGGGATCCAGGGGCATTAGCCTAGTAACCTCCTATGATCCTATGATCTGGAGAAAGGAGGAGAAATCAGCCCCAGACTGACTGTGTCTTTGTGTGCACTTAAAGGAAATTCCACTTGATGCAGTGAGCTGCTTCTGGAAATACTGTGTGTGCACTTGTCATCCTCCCAGTGTATGCCCCCCACTGTTGCCAGTGGTGGTGACTGAGGCTCCTTGATTACTGGGTCAGTGGTGGAAATAGCCCCATTTTTTTATTTTTTGGAGAAATGAAAGAATAGTAAAATTTTGGGGACTGGAATAGGAGAAAAGGGTGCGTCAGAAATATATAACACAAATCACACCACAAAACAAACAAATATAGGCAACATAAAAAAGGGCAGTATATGGGACACAGACAACACATGCACAGGCTACACAAGAGGGGTCACGAGAAGTGAACAAATGGGGTATAAATGCAGTACAAGCATGGGCTACCATGCTAAAATGCATAAGGCTGTGCACACAATAGCGGCACTATGATGTTGTTAACTGTGTGACAGCCTTATAAATAGGATCAAGAATTATGTTATGTGTATGACAGGGAGCAATACCTGGGCAAAACAGCTAGTGCAGCATAGACACACCTACACTGTATTGCTGTATGCAATGCAAATACAGCTCATTTATTAGCAGGGCAAATCAGACATACACAGTCAAATGTAGGCTCATGGAATCAGAGGTCAGATTACAACCTCCAACCATGCATTCAAAAGGTAACCATCTACCCACGAAGCCAAACTGCTGGCCTGATATACATAGGAGATAAAGTTGTGTTGGGAGCAATTTACAATAACAAATGCACTGCTGGTCAGGAGATGCATTTCAGTGTAGGCCCAGAGAATGTCACAGTCTTGTGACAACAATGATGATGGACAGGTATGCCATGAGAATATCTGTCATGCATACAAAATGCACAACATGTATATTCCTGATATGCTGCAATCACGGGTTAAACAATGGCATGCAGTGGTATCTTACTGTGCATTAAGTCCAATGTGATGTAGGTATAGTTGGCCACAGCACTAAATCACAACATAATAAACAACATCAACTATGTACAGCAACAGAGAAGCATGGCTACTGACAATGAAACCACACAAATTCATGTGACACCTTGCCAGATACTACACAGGTGGAAGCCTCACATGACACAACACAGTATGGCTGTACATTGCACATTAGCGACTCCTCTATATGGGCAGGTGAAGTACCCCAACAGCACAGTACTGTTAAAGGCCACTGATGCAACTGTCAAAAGATACACTCGAATGTCTAAACATCCCACACATGTGCTATGTATATGTATCATATGGGCAAAAAGACTCTGTGGAAAGGACCAAAGTCATACTATCATTTTGCACTTCTGTCAAGTATCATTTTGCACTTCTGCTGGTTATTTCTACTGCATTTCATAAGAATCCTGTATGTTTGTTACATTTCTTGCACTTTAGTAGAGTTTTAAAGCTGAACTGTTGCCACTGCTGCTGTAGTACATAATTATATTGTGTTTACTAGTTTTACTGGACTGTAGTATCTAGAATGTGTGATTTCCCTGTACTTGAGCTCTAAAACTAGCATTTTTACAAAAGGGTTTTCTGACTGCACTCTTGTGACAGAAGTGTGCTGTAACAAACCTTTATGAGTTGGGAGCTGCTGGATGAAAGCTTATTGTGTGTTTTCCTAGTTGGTCCGTGGGCCTTGCTGTCATAAAACTTGTACTTTCTTATTCTATATGATCCCAGTATTTGTGCTAAGCTGCTCTCTGCACAGCAGAGGTTAGCAGTGTCCTGTATAAACACAAATGCTTTCAATTTAAAATTTCCCTTAAAATAACTTTCTCTGCAACTTTTCCCAGTCTCCCTGCTGCACTAGGAGCATCTGAGCTGCACGTCAAGCATCATTGCTTTGTTGGATAGCTGTAGTTCACACTCAGTGTAGCACCAATTCTTCATCCATGTATTATCCCAGTCCAGTTAAATCTACCCACTCTTGTGCCTGGTTAAACCCATAGTAAAAAACCTGAAAACATAGACAGGCACTTTCCTGTTATCTGCATGACCAGCCTGGTGGACATGGGCATCCTGAGGCAATGTAGCAGTTGTCTCAGGTGTACTGGCAACCACTTAATCCTGAAACAAATAAATATATTATGTGAAAGATGTAGTTACACTATGCAAATCCTCTCACATACTGACAAATCAAATGACAAACAGATGGTCAGCACATGCACATCTTTCCCCCTACTAAATAAGGCCTCAACACATAAATCCAGCTATGTGGTGGTACTCACAAGTAACTTACCAAAACCTCATGCACTCAGGCACTAAACCACAAGTACCAGTATGACTCAATCATACTCCATGTGGGTGTGAATGACCCAAGACGTACCTCCCTGGACTATATGAAGAGAGATATGATGAAGTTCTGGGAATACATGTTGCAGGCTGGTATGAGCCTTGCATTGAGAAGCATTCTACCCACACCAAGAATGATATCACAATAAAAAACAGAAATTATTGACTTCAGTAATTGGCTTTGCTACTGGTGTCATTCCAAGGAGATCCAGTATTTGTCAGCCTGGGATAATATGCTCCACAGATCACACTGCTTTGCCAGAGATGGTCTGCACCTGGCATTGTATGCTTTCAAATAGTCGTCAAGACATTAGCCACCTCCATAATGCCTTTTTAGGCTGTGCTAGACCAGACCTACAAACATAACAAATTATTCTAATGCCAAGCTGAAAATACTACTGCACAGGGGTAGGAGTCTTCATAACAAACTGTGTTCCCTGGAAGCTCTCCTCCCTGGAGAATGCTGATGTCTGTGCAGTTACAGAGATGTGGTTCAAGGCTATAGAAAACACCCCAGCAGTGCAAGGCAGCAGTGCTTTTCACATATTCAGACCACCTCTGAAAAGAAAAAAATGAAAGGAGGAGGTGTTTCCATTTATGTAAAAAACAATCACACTGCAAGATTGGTCAGGTAGGATGACTTGCTTGAGCTACTCCATGTCCAGCTGGCTGTAGACAGAATCCCCCACCATATCATTGTTAGCTAAAGTTCCCCAGCCATGAACCATGAAAACCAATCTGCATACCTGAAGTCACTAGAATCATTTACCATTCAGCCCAACACACTTCTCATGGGTAATTTTAACTACTCCTCCATAAATTGAGTAACATGCACACTCAGAGATTCCTGGACTTTGTCAATGCAAATGTTTTGGAACACCTGGTCTGTACTTCCACTAGGGATTCAAGTATCCTTGACATAGCACTCACAAACATGGGGGAGTGTTTCACTCCCTCCCCAAAGCATAATGTCCTCATTGGTGAGATCAGATCATAAATCAATCTTCTTTGAAATAAATGCAACAGTAGAACTCCCTAAAACCCTACAGAATTTTTCCAAGGCTAATTACCTTCTATTAACTGATAGAACAGGTAATTTTAAAGCTCCCCCCTAACCCTGAAAACATGAAAGCCTATTCAGAAGTATATATGTACACCCTTTACAACCAGTTAAACAACTGCATAGAAATGGCAGTAGCTGATCGAACTAAACTCAGGTCTAGCCAGAAAAACAAGTCATCCTGGTGAACCTCTGATTATACAACAGAAGGAAGAAATTCCTGTCTAGAAGCAAGTGAAAGGGTGAACAACAGAGAAAAAAAAATCCTCATTAGTCTCAACAGGTGTATCAGGGAACTAGTCAAGTCCTCAAAACTAAATTTGAGATTAAAATACCCCACAAGCAAAGGATAACCACAAAGTATTTTAGTTATGTCTGAAATCTTAAGGGAAACACTCAACAATGTGCTCAGCCAGAAGAAATAGCAAACCTGCTGGCTGATAAATTTGGCTCAAATTTCACCTCCTTGTCACCTCTGATCACTTCCCATGAAATACCCCCAACCATTCCTTTGTTTATTATCACACAAGAACAGGTTGTAACTATGCTCTCTAAAGCTAGAAACATAACATCAATGGGCCCTGATGGAATCCCAGGATGCCTATTAAATAGCTTCAAAAGTGACTTAGTGGGCCCACTCAGATTTCTATTTAACCACAGTCTCTACACAGGCTTTGTCCCAGTAGAGTGGAGGACAGCAACAGTCATCTCTATGCACAAGGAGGGAACCATCAATGGACCCAGGAAACTACTGACCCATAAGTCTGACTAGCCTCATATGCAAGAGTATGGAAAGGATAATCCTGGACCTGATTAAACAGTGACATAGGAAATCTCCAGACTGTAGATCCAACCCAGTTTGGCTTTGTCAAGGGCAGATCCTGCCTACTCATTCTGGTGGACTTTGAGGAGGTTACCAAGGCCATGGTAGAGGGTAGACAGTGCATACCACCTACCTTGACCTGGCCAAGCTATTTGACACAATACCCCTTACTTAGGCATTGTAGATAAATTTACAAAATTGGGCGTAAACCTCTACATCATCAGATAGACAGCCAAATGACTCAGAAATAGGACACGTTATTAGAGTGGGGAAATCCACATCAGCAAGAGGCCGGTCATCAATGGAGTACCACAGGGCTCAGTGCTGGGCCCCCTCCTGTTTGGGATATATTTATCAGATGTCAAGGCAAATGTAGATGCCCTTTGGCTAACCTAGTTTGCTGATGACTGCAAGCTGGGAGCAATCTTTGACTCCCTAAATGATGCTGATATTTATTTATTATTTATTTATTTTACATTTGTTTACCAGGATAGTCTAACTGGATACATGTCCATTTTCAGTGGAGGCCCGAGGAGAAAAGTTCAAATAGACATTCAACAAACTGTTACAGTTTTACAGTTTAAAACACAAAATAAAACACAAATAAAAGGATTTTTATACAGATGTAAATAAACACACAAACAGATATACACAAACAAATGATTACATTTTTACTCAGATGGAAAATTCTGGACAGTGTTTTTAAGAATGATAGGGTATTGAATGCCTAGTAGGTGAACCTGGTAGTAGATCCAAGGAGATCATAGGATTTATAAGTTAAGAAACAATAAAGTGTAGGCAGAAGTCCTCCATGTGCACACGAGTGATGGATAGAGTTAGTCTGGATTAGGACAAGGACATAGCCATTGTTTTTTAAAGTACTGAATCAGACTTTTCTTGAATTGATGTAGATAGAGTTCAGATGTAAGATTAGCAGGAAGGGAATTCCAAGTTTTGCCAACAAAGTTAGCTAATAGAGAGGCTGTGTTATTGGATTTGAGAGTTTAAACTAGTAGTTTTTCAGATGAAATAGCTAATGATAGGTTTCAGAGCCTGCATCAGTCCTTTCTGTAGTATATCAAACTAAATGTGAAGAAATGCATAATAATACCCTTTGGGAAATCAAATACCCCTGCAAACTGTAACATTGATAGTACCCCCTAAGAGTGGGCCAGTGGTGAGATATCTGGGTACTCAGATAGTAATCTAAACTTTGACCACCATGTGGTGGTGAGGAAATCCTTCTACGTGGTTCAGCTTATAAGTAAGGGCATGGCATCCAGATCTAAAGATGTCATAGTACCACTGTACTCATCCCTCAACAGACCAGTAATTGAGTACAATGCACCCTTTGGCATGTACCTTGCCAGGCACCTGCCACAGATGGAGCATCCTCAGAGGTTTCTCACTACAAAATACAAGGTATAACCAAGATGCCATATGTGGACCCTATTAACAGCCCTATCACTATATTCAGTTTCCTCCTGATTACTGACGGGTGATCTATGCCTGACCTACAAGACAGTCTCTGACCCAGCCATGATGGAAGTGTTACATATTTGAAAAACTAATTACACGAGGGTTACTCGCTCCAAGGATCTAAACCTGATCTCTGGCAGGAATACATCATGCTGAAGAGACAGATATGTGTCTCAGACATTGCTCCTCCTCTGGAACAGGCTTCCTATTTATATGAAGTGGAGCCTTCCCTGACCATCTTCAAGCACAATCTGGACCAATGGATGGGAAATCACAAATTCACTCCTGGGGTGGAGCCCATGTCTCTTATGGACAGAGGTAGTCTGTAAAATTTGTCAAAACCCCACTTGCTGACCTTTGTTACCTTTTCCCTATGGATAGAAAATTGAGTAAAGTCTGGGTAAAAATGGATAGGCTTGTAAGGGCTCTTGAGTGATTAGTCTAGTAATCTTTCATGAACCTATGAAAATTACAAACCCATACATAATGCAAAACCATTGTGAAACATGCATACACTAAATAACTAGGACAGTCATGTCTGAAGCAAAGTATGACATATGCATGTGTCCATAAAACAATACAATGTGCAAGTGCTGCAGATGAGCAAGCTTATGGTGTAATCAGCATGGTGCATAGAATTCTGTTATGTCTGCAATATGCACATATGTCAACATGTAAGGAGTATGTGTGTGTATCTCACACACACAACACAGTCAGGTGCAACACAAACTCTGCATGCAGCATAGGTATTCACAAAAGTAAATGACTACTATGACATAATCCATATGTACTGCAATACTATCCTTTGACAACATGTGACACATCCACAAAATGGAATGAAGAGGAACAGGTACATATGCTTGGTTGGAAAGGAAGGCATGCAGGTGCACAAAGCTGTAGTCTACTACCATGTGGACTAATACAGATAAAAATATTAGTGCTATTAACTTGTGACACTGACAGAATAAGAGAATGTGAATTAATTTCCATTTTTATTAAGTGCAATTCACCACCTTTTCTCCAAAAGTCACCAGTTTTAGGAGGGATTAAAAGGGAAAGAGCTAATATTCAAGTCAAAATTAAGGACAGTTGAGAGCATACCTCTCAACCTCTTAGAGCAAAAAATCTGGATAAAGCCTAAAATGACAGGGGGACAAATAGGGACAGATTTAGGGACAAATTTTAAATATTGCTCTTACAAACTTAGAAAGTTGATAGCCTGAATTTTCTGAAGGATGTGGAGTCTTAAACTCAAATGTTTGTCATTATTTAATGACTTCAATCCTCAGCTATTTAACAGAAAGGAACATATTTTAGGAGGAACACACCAAAAATACGAGGCAAAAATCTAGCCATTCTGCGAAAACCTGTACAGTTGAGAGGTATGATTGAAAGGTATGCTGAAGTCTATTTCCTAAAATGTTTATTGTTTCACTTATATTTTTTTATCTGTATTCAAATACAGTGTAAATACAAACATTTCTGTAGTTTATGCGTGTGTGTGTGTGTGTGTGTGTGTGTGTGTGTGCGCGCACGCGCGCATGTGTGAGTGTGTGTGCGTGTGTGCACACGCGTGTGTGTGTGTGTGTGTGTGTGTGTGTGTGTGTGTGTGTTTTGGAGGCAGGTTAAAGTGTATATATGCGTAAATAAGACCAACAAGTTGGCTATAATTTATTTCACTTTTATCACAGTTAAACATCAGCACTGCACACAATAAGTGACAATCCTTGGTGGTCTAGGTTAGATGTGAGGGAAAGTAACCCATCATTGGTACAGTAGTATTGCCATCTCACAGTGCTTATCTCCCTGTCTGGGTTCCTGGCTGTGGGTCCATCTTTGTGAAGTCTGCACGTCCTCCCTGTCTCTGTATGGATTTTATCCAGGTATTCTAGATTCCTCCAATACTGCAAAACTGGGCCGTAGGTGGATTGATAGTTTGTGTCTATATTGTGATAGCACTGGTTTGTCAGGAATAGTGTGTGTGTGTGTGTGTGTGTGTGTGTGTGTGTGTGTGTGTGTGTGTGTGTGTGTGTGTGTGTGTGTGTGTGTGTGTGTGTGTGTGTGTGTGTATGTGTGTGTGTGTTTGAAAATAAGCCATCTGGGTAGTAAAAAAATATGATATAGAATTCATCCCAGAACACTCACAGCTTCTAGGAGCCATCATTCTTGGCTGTATAAGTGACATGTTAGAATCCTTTGCTGTGAACCCCACCTAGTCTAAAACCAACCCAATGTAGAGGTAGGCACAGAGATACTATAGTTTGTGTGGGTGACAGGGATATTGTGGTCCTAATTTCTTTAATGTTCCATGCAGTCAGACTTCAGAGCTGTGCACACAAGGCCTCTCCAGCTTGTGTGTTGGGTGGGTATAGAATGGCATTGATTCTTTAACTATATCCAATATCACACTTTAAAGATATTTACAGAGGACCACTGTAGCTTGTCTAGGGCCAGTGTACTGTGTATGAGCAACAGGTTGCAATGAATTACTGTGAGTGTAATTTTTTTCACTTTCTTCACAATTGAAATCAGATGTATATACAAGTGGCTATCAAATAGGTGTAGGGGAAAGGAGGCATGTTGTATATATATATACAGCTGGCAGCAATAAACTGGAATATATTGTTGTGCTCTGTTTGTTCTTTCAGTTTCATTCTAGTATGACTTCAAAGGGGTAGAGTAAAGGTGTCTGCCTTTTGTAGTTAGGGCCAACGCAGCATGCTGTGTAAATGTCTGACACCAACAGCTTGAAATATGATGATGACTACTTGTCCTTGTACTTCCATCCCAATTTAACACCAGAGGGATAGACAGAAAGTGAATACCTTTTTTGAGACGGGGGAAAGAAGGCACTCATCCCAGACATGATTTATGCTTCCTCACAAGCATTTTTTCTCAGGTTGTAAGTAACTGCTACTTAGTTTATTTGTAACTATTGTGTCATTATCCTTGAATGTTAGGCATTGGACATAACTTATTTCTTCCTTGAAAGAAAAAAAAAACAGTTACTTTCCTAAGTAATGATTTTCATTCAGGCCATCATTGAACCAAAGTTGTGGAAAAAAAAATCTCTGAAGTTCACCTTAAGGCATTTAGAACCTAATAAGTTCTGTTGGCCTTGTGGTCCCCAAACTCCCAGCTTAATTAAATTGTTTCCTAGATACTTATTATAGTATGTTTTGGCCATTTAAGATGTTGCTGACAAGACAATGTTTAGTAATACAAAGCAAAAGTATTCTAGATAGTATGAGGAGGCAAGAATAGAAGGAAAACAAGAGAACACTGGGGTGTATCCTAGGGTAACAGTAGATACTAGGGGTATGGAGTGCCATGAAACACTTCATCTATGGCTTCATATCATCTAAGACTGCCTGTGTACTCACTGTGCACTGTATGTAAAAACTGGTGCTTCTGGGTGTGGTTTGCTGAAAGGGGCGTGTCTATACTGAGTCAAGGAGTGTATTTTCATTCCTGATTGGGTGTGGTTTATTTGTCAGGAAATGGCAGGATGAAAAGGTGGCAGTCCTAGCCGGAACACATAACACACACCTCACACATAGACCAACATATGCTGAGGCAATTAAATGAAATCCTCTCAAACTCCTAAGACATCCCAGACATTCCACCTGCAAACATTATCCTCATCAAACCCCAAAGCACTCAACAAAAACAACACTCAACACTACATGTACAGCCACATCCAGTGTAGCCTCATCTACAAGGCTCGTAAGGCAAGGCAACAGACTACAGAGGACTCTAGTCATAGTGGACTCCATTGTGTAACATACTGATGCCCCACTCACCAGGCTTGAACAAGAAAAAAATCATGGTCAGTTGTGTATAAGAAGCCAGGATCCGCCAAGTTATGCATGCACTCAAGTCATTGCACCACTGGTACCAGTATGACTCAGCCATTATCCATGTAGGTATAAATGACCTGTGCTACACCTCCCTAGATAAAAGAAGGGAGACATTATGGAGCTCATGGAATATATATATCACGGACTGGTTTGTGCATAGAAATAAGCTGCATTCTATCTTTGCCAAGCATGATATCACAATATGAACAAAAGGGGATTAATTGACTTTAGTAATTGGGTGGTGTCATTCTAAGGGGATATTGTCAACAGATGACGTTGCTTTACCAAGGATGGCCTGCACAGAGCTGGGTCATGGTCAAATGGGGCCCTAGACAGGGTAATAGACTAGCCCCCCCATAGCCATTCTGGTTTCCCATTACTTGACTCCCTCGCAATTACCATAAAAATGATTCAAAACTGTCAGCATGCCTGCAATTTTCTTCTTTACTTTTGAAATGAAGTCAGAGATGTGGATTTAATTTAAATCATGTAAGAGGCAGAGCACCTCGCTGGCCTTGTTCAAGAGAAATCTTGACCAATGGATGGGAGATCGCAGATATACCCCAGGGATTACCTCAGTGTCACTGCTCGACAGAGGCACAGCAAAATAATGGGTATAGTTCCCCATACTAAAGGGGTGGCGTAAGCCACAAAACGAAGGGCTAGGCTTGTAAATGCCCTCGGGCAGATAGCCTAGTATGAACCTATGAACCTATGAACCTATGAAGTTATTTATACTTCGACTAGATTAGGTCCACTAAGCTAATATCCTCTTTTCTGGCTGCACCCTTAGTGGACAGCACAGTGGTGTTACCACACAGCAAAAGGTTCTCCGGTTCGATTCTTGGCTGGGGTGCCTTCTGTGTGGAGTCTGCATGTGTTCGTGTGGGTTTCCTCCCATGTTACAAAGATGTCTGCAGCATTTATCCCTAGGCCTCTGCTGAAAATTGGCTTTGTTGCAAGTCAGACTTTCCTCGTTAAGAAATGTTAAATAAATAAAATATGTGCTACTACAGGAAATTTGTCCAGAGCATTGGGGAACTTATCCCTACTCTTTTCAAAAGCACAGGTGTATGTGAAAGATCACACAGCACCTACCATTAATGCAGGCAGATGGGGTCTTGGTTTAACATCTCATCAGAAAGCAGACATTGTCAGTTGTGCAATAACCCCCTTATTCTGTACCTGTTGTGCTACAAACACTGCTTGTAAAATTCATGGCACAAGCACTGATGGCCATTTGCTAAACAAAACAGTTTCACACTGAAAACAGATTTAGCATGAGCAGTAGTTAACTTCTCTTCATTTGAAACTCATATTCATTGAAAATACACCTAGCCAGTGGCAGATTAAGTGTACATTGGTCACTGGGCTGTTTTCAAATCATTGGTACGCTGCATACATTTATAGGGCTATGCAGAAATGCATGCGTTATTTGATTCACCTTCCATATTTCATATATTTCTTATTAAATACAGCAACATTTATTACAGTGTATTTTAAATTTTTAATTTTGAACATTTTTTTTCCACTGCAGTGAAACGAAATGTATGAACCGATAAAAATACCCATTTTAGAACATATCAACTGGCTCTAATGACAATCTAACTTAAGAGTCTTGTAGATGGTGTAGAGGATTAAGGCCCATTTTAATGGTACCCAAAATACAGGGTTTAAGCCTAAGCAAGTTTAGTAGCTAATCTGCTCTCTCAAACCAAGGCATTTATATATGTATGTATGTATCCACACACACATAGTCTGTGGCAGTTCAAATTTGTTAGAGCATCAAGTCTGAAAGCTCACTTGCTCATCAAAAACTAGAGTTCCAAGTCAGCTCCTACATATACTGTACCTGTAATTAAGTTAATCCATCCAGCAGTTCAAGTTATGATTATGAGATACAGCTCCAAATTAGCTCATTAAAAAATGAAGTTCCCGATGGCTCGCTCACTAGTAAAGCCTCCAAGTCTGACCTGCTAATTCTCTCATGTTGTTCTGAGTGTGTCTGCATTGGCTGAAAAAGGCACACAGAGAGATACGAAAGAAATATATTTTTTAATTACACTACAAGTTTTACTTTTTGTAATGAATTTAATGTTATGGCTGCACCCCTCCCCCAAAGCCAGTGGGCCCTAGGCAGTTGCCAAAATTGCCTAGTGCTGGAGTTGGCTATGGGTCTGCACCTGTCTCCTGTAGGCTTTTTACTATTGGCCAAAACATTGCCCTCCCATAGAGTCTTTTTAGGCAATGCCAACATAGCAAAATCAATGCAAGGAAATCTAAAGTTGTTACTGCTCTATGCCAGGAGTTTAAACAAGAAAGCCTACTCTCTCTAAGCTCTTCTTACCTTGGAGAATGCACACATCTGTACAGTTACAGATACATGGTTTACAGAAATGCTAAAAGTACAACCAGAAAAAATAAAAACTCACTCATCAAGCTGAATAGACAACAAAGAGGGCTAATTAAATCCAACAAAGCCAATTTTGAGGTAAAGATAGCGTCCCTGGCCAAGGACAACTATAAGTCCTTTTTTAGCCCACAACAGTGCTCTGAACTGGTTGCAAATTTAGCCATGTTACAAAGCCAGGAGATATAAAAAATCTACTAGCCAACAAATTCAGTTCCAACCCCCCCCCCCCTCCAGCTGCTCCCGAGAAAATACCATCAAACATAATGCCTCCAACTATCAACAGGGAGCAGGTCCTTGATGCACTCCCCAAAGCCAAGAAAGAACACAGCTTTGATGGTCCCCAGTAATATACTAGGATGCCTTATAAACAATGTGAAATATGCCCTATTAGGGTCACTGGAGTCACTATTCCACCATATCTGAATAGGATTTGTTCTGTGCTGACGGAGGACTTCAGTGGTCACCCCTCTGCACAGAGGCAAACCATAGACAGACTCATATGTAAAGCCATTGAAAGAATTATCATGGAAATGATTAATAATGACATAAGAAACCTTTAGACACTGGGCCCAACCCATTTTGTGTTCATCAAGGGCAGGTCATGCCTACTGAATCTGGCAGACTTCTTTGAGAAAATTGCCAAGGCAATGGATGAGGGAAAAATGGTGAATACTGCATACCTTGACCTGACTAAGGCATTTCATACAATACTCCAGTCGGGAATTGTAAAGAAACTCAAGGAATTAGGCATAGACCCGTATGTAACATGCTCGATAGCCAGCTTACTCTCAGGTAGGACCCAGGAAATTAGGATAGAGGAGACCACCTCCACAAAGAAGCCATTCACCAGTGGTGTCCCTCTGGGCTCTGTGCTGGGTCTGCTCCTTTTTAGAATCTACTTCTCAGAAGTCAAGGCCAATGTCAAGGGCCTCTGGCTGACCAAGTTTGCAGATGATTGCAAAGTAGGAGCAGTTGTAGAATCCCCAAGATACTAACATCTTACAGAGAGTTCTAACAGAGACAAATGACTGGTGCCAAAGCCACAGCTTAAAACTCAGTGCCAAGAGGTGGATAATACCTTTTGGGAAGTTGGCCACCCAGATAAACTATCTCATTGACCCAGTAGTCAGCGGTTTGGGGACATATGTAAATACTAACCTGCCTTTCAATCTACATGTGTCTAAGATAGTAAGAAAACCTTTCTGTGCCACTCAGCTTATAAGTAAGGGCATGGCAGCTAGGTTCAGGTCAGTCATTGTACCACTATATTCAGCCCTCATCAGACCCATCATTGAGTACAACAGCCCCTTCAATATGTGCCTGACCAGGTACATGTGACAACTGGAACGCCCACAGATGTTCCTCATGAAAAGAATAAAGGGCATAAACACCATGTCCTGTGCAGATTGCCTCAAAGCCCTATCTCTATACTGTGTTTCCTGCAGACTGCTAAGAAATGATCTATACCTGGCATACAAAATTTCCTTTGATCCATCTCTGATGGACTCTTTGCATATCTGCAAAATGAACTGCATCCGAACTAGAAGATTCAAGGACATAAACTTTGCTTATGACATAAATAGGACATGCTGGAGGGACAGGTATGTTTCTCAGAAAATTCCCATTTTCTGAAACAGGCTTCCAGTTCATGTGAAGCAGGGCCCTTCCATAACCCTATTCAAGTGCAACCTGGACCAGTAGATGGGAAATCGGAAGTTCACCCCTGGTCTGGCACTAATAATATCTTTGATGGACAAAGGCAGATGTTAAATCATGCCCTAGCTAATATGCACCCCTTAAAACAACCTCTAAGGCACAATAACTTATGGGATACATTTCAGTGGCATAGCAAGACTTATAAAGGCTCCAGTGGTCAATAGCCTAGTTAATCTATGAAGTGCATCAAGCTGTGGACTACAGCCAAGAAGCTCATTAACAACACATAAACATAATCACTTTGCTGTTGGCATGTGACACAAGGGCACTACAATCCAGTCTCTTTCAATGGAAGAAAAAAGAAGAGGAATTAGTGCTTTACAAACAGAAACAACACTGGAGAGCATTCAGTGCATATTTTTAAGGAAATAAAAGAGTGTACTCAGAATATAAATAACATACTCAAGTACATTACTATTATGCATTTCAGCTGTAAGAGGAACATGACATGATACACCAGTAAATGACTTGCAGCTCAAAATAATTGTCTAAATGTTGCTTTCAGTGTATTTGTAAACGTTTTTAGTGCGATTAAAACCCTAAGGAAGACTGTCATGCAAACACTTCCAGACTTCCTACAAATGTTAACACAAGACTCCAGATATATGAAATATATTTTAGTATTGTGTGAACCCTATAAAACTTTATTGCTTATTCACAGGAGTTAGAAATGACTCCATGCTGTAGAGCTTTGCAGGAAATGCTCCCAAGCCAATAGTGCTCAAATTGTTCCTAAAAAGTCACAGCAAAGATATAGAAACAGTTTGCTAGGCATCTGTTGCAGCTTAATTCCTGCATGTGTGACATTACTGTCTGTTGCCATGACAGCAGATGAGTAGGCAATAAGTACTCCTACAGAAGTGGGAGTAAATGGGAGGGAAAGGGGGAAGTTCATGTTTAAACACAAACGCTTTGATAACAAGCAGTAATGGGATGGGAAATGCAGCAAAAGAATTAACAGCAATTAGACACACATTTCAATATTATGACAGGAGTGTTGAGTCACTGCGCTGGGATTCAGTCTCCCAGCAGGGAAAGCTTGTTTAAAGGCTGATGTTTTAATACAGTATGCCATTACTGTGAAACCATCAACCCTCTTTGTGTTTCTTAAAGCCTAGGCAGTTTATTTTCTTTTCTTTTCAAATAAGAAGTAAAATTAAGTTATTTAAAGTTTAACAGGAGCAGAGCCATACTGAGCAAGCAGTAACTAAGATGTCAAATATAGACTCCAATAGTTTTATCGGCATACTCTGGTTTCCATTCTTCTGATGCATGCCTGTGCACACACACACACACACACACACACACACACACACACACACACACACACACACACACACACACACACACACACACACACACACACACACACGCTGGCATATGTAAGTTGAGACCTAAGTAAGAGTGCTTGAGGTGTACTAGGAATTTTTACTTGTAGACTATGACTGTTTCACAACTTTTGACTGACATTTTACATCAAGTTAATTTAGGGAAAGAGATAAATACACAGTCTGTGTATGTATATATGTATATGTACATGCGCGCAGGTGTGTGTGTGTATGTGTGTATGCATGTGTGTGTGTCCAGATGAAAAAAAACTAAGTCGTAAATAGTATATGCAGTGTCAGTGGTTCTGCAGGTTGCTTGCCTGGCTTTTGCTATGTGGAGAAAGCTTATAGGTTCGATCCCAACAGCAGGTGCTTAGTTTCATGTTCCAGTACTGACACTGTGCTGCAGTGCTACCCTACTCTGGTGCTGTTTTTCAAACGCAGTCTTAAAACGAGGTCCAGTTTTACCTCTGTTGGTGGTGGCACTAATAGATTTTAAAGATTCCACGGAACTTACAGAAAAGTGTAGGAGTGAAATGTGTCAATTTAAAAAAAAAACATGACCTACAGACTGTTTACATAGTCACTTGTAATGCACATTTATTTACCCTGCACTTTATCTTTATTCAGTTCATTGTAGTAGCTGAACCCATAATATGCTTCATCTTCTTCTGAATATCTCTGAATATTAATTAAACATTTTATAATATTAAACACTTCTGTATTCGTCAGGGTATAGTCATGTTTGTATTTTGTATGCATAACCTCATATTGCTGCTTTTCAGGCACCTAGTATTTAAAATGCAATGTGCATGTGATTTTCAGCCGTTGCTGTCAGTCACAAAAAGCTATTTTAACTATGTACACAAGTGAGATCCATATTACAGGCATTAGTTTAGAATGCTCTGTTATTGGTTCTTTGAGCTGTAATTGTCTGTGATACGAAGTACTCAGTTCAGTACACTGTGTATGATTGACATTTTTGCTTTTCTCTATTCTTTTGCATGCCTTTCCTATTGCTAACCAGTCTTCAAACATTTCTGTTCTTTCCCATAGCTTTACATTTGTTTATTTATTTGACTTATTTAATTATCCCTACAAGCATGGCTGGTACTACCCGGATGCTGCACTGCAGCCTTTTCAAAAGTGTAGCCAAAACAGTTTTTATTTTTATTTGTTTTGAAGACATGCCACTGTACTTTTTTATTTTTTAATTTTCAAGTTACAGTAAATTTCTTGATGTCAACTATGCCACTTGCACAAGTTGCATTAGGTTTAACATGCACTGAAAAACACAATGATAGCCAAAAAAAATGTCAGGTAATGAATTAAGATTAGACAGATTAGCACTGTTATGGCAAATACGTTTAAATGCATATAATTACCCCTGACTGAACGATTATTGTTCTATTTATTGCCTATTAAAGTTGAAAATTTTGGAAAGATAAGTTTATATATATATATATATATATATATATATATATATATATATATATATATATATATATATAAATAAAATATATATTTATACATTTTTTACATATATATTTTTTATATATATTTTTAATAGTTGTGATATTTGATACTTGTTTTTAACATATATATATATATATATATATATATATATATATATATATATATAATGGGTCTACTACTAATTACCGACACGACGATTCCCCGACGGAAAACTCGCCGACGCCAGATGACCGACATCACACAAACCCGACAACGCAAAACACCGAACACCATTACACCGAACACCATTACACCGACACACGGAACGTAAACAACACGCGACACTACATAGCATACACACTAGCCCTGACCCAAACCCTAACCCTAAGGTCCGACACTATCGCACACTTCACCTACCTGCACCCTAACCCTAACTCACTTAACCCACCCCTAGCCCAAGCTCCGACACTAACGCACACATCACCTACCTGCACCCTAACCCTAACTCACTTAACCCACCCTAGCCCAAGCTCCGACACTAACGCACACTTCACCTACCGCACCTAACCCTAACTCACTTAACCCACCTAGCCCAAGCTCCGACACTAACGCACACATCACCTACCTGCACCCTAACCCTAACTCACTTAACCCGTCCCTAAACTACAGTCCCTCACTAGCACACACTTACCTTATCCGAACCATACCTCCGACACGAACACACACTCACCTTTCCCACAGCCTAACCCGACATCCCACAATCTCGAGCACTTACCTGACCGCTCCTAACTCCGTCACCATCGCACACTTACCGCGTCGCGATCGCACATTCCCTTGTCGGTCTTTCCGCTGTCGGCAAATCACCCTGTCGGTACACTTACCTGTCGGTCATCTGGCGTCGGTGAGTTTTCCGTTGGGGAATCGTCGTTTCGGGCATTAGTAGTAGACCCATATATAATATATATATATATATATATATATATATATATATATATATAGGCCCCCTTCAGTAGATTGAACATTTATAAGTTCAAACCACATATGGCCAAGAACATGGGCCAGATTCACGAAGGCTTGCATGGAGTCTAAGAGTAGAGTAAGACTCCAGACAGCCAATATGTCTGCCGAGCGATCAAGGAACAGCCAGCAGGGGCATGCATGAGAGCTCCTAAAACTACCCTTGCATGGACAGTGTTATGCAAATTACCTCATTTGCTGCTGAAAGCTATGCAAATGAGGTAAATTTGTGATCCAGGAAACACTAACCTGTCCGAGTAAGAGTAGTGTTATTTGCAGAAATGTACTCCATTGGTAACGGAGTACAGTACTGCAAATAGTAAAGCGGAGCTATGACAGCTCCAAATGAAGGATGCATCCAGTTGAGGAAGCATGCCAGTGGCCAAATATAAGGCCATTGGCATTTTTATCTGTTGCAAAATAATAAAATATAATTTTTTTCCAGATCTCCGATGTTTAAGCATAGCGCAGCGCCGCGCAAACGTGCGGCGCTCTAAAAATCAGAAAAAAAATAAAAAACAAAAATAGGCATTCTATTAAAAATATTCATCTGCCATGCAGGTGAATGGCAGGCTGAAGACAACATGGCTACTGAGTAGTGGTTGCTAAGGGGGAAGCTCAGTCTGAGAGATGTAACCAAGCATTAGTAGGCAATCCTATGCAAATGAGGATAAGGATAGTGAATCCCAATTTTCCCTGCCATATGAACCATGTCCCTAGAGTGTAAGAGTAGGATTAGGGGAGTAACAGAGTAGAAAATAGGTGACATCATGAGGGGGTATGTATCAAAGAGTGTAAGCTTATTGGAGCAGAGTGGCATGTGTTTGCTGTAAGTTACTCAGGACTGGAAGAGGCATGTCTACAGTTGTCTTAACTGAAACCCAGAAACCGAAGGTGTACGCTGTGGATATCACTAAAGTTTCTTGCAAAGATGTGTGTGTGTGTGTGTGTGTGTGTGTGTGTGTGTGTGTGTGTGTGTGTGTGTGTGTGTGTGCACCCATGTAAGCCTGTGTAAGGCTGTTTAAGCCTGTGTGCACGCATGTGCACTTGCCTAAGCTTGCGTAAGCCTGTGTAAGCCTGTGTGCACGCGTGTGCGCTCGTGTGCGCGTGTTTGCGCTTGTTTGTGCGTCGCTGCCCTCTGTGGAAACAGAAAGGGAAAAGGAAGGAAAAGAAGTAGTAGAAAGTTAACCAAGGAGAACTAGCAGACCTGCCAGGTGAAATCAATCAGAATCAGCCAATTACACAGGCGGTACACTAGCCCAGCCCAGCACAGCACTTAAAACTCTGCAAACAACATTCCCCCATGTTTTTCTCAGAAACACTGCAACACTGCAGTCTACAAAGAGAAGTGAAAACTTAAAAAGCTCAACTGAGACAAAAAAATGTTAGGGGCTGCCATTGCTATTATAAGGCAACATGTGCAAGATGCTGAAGGTGGTGCCATTGCGAATGCTCCTGAGCAACCCACAGTGAGGAGACAGGGAAGAGTGTACAGACCCAGGGTAACCTACCAGGGGCTACATGAACTGGAGATAGTGGAGCGCTATAGAGTGGACAGAGACCTCCTGCAGCAAATTGTTGAGCTGTGCAGGCCACGCCTCACACACAGAACCAACAGAGGGAACCCATCCCAGTGGAAACCAAGGTATGTGTTGGCCTAAGAATACTAGCAACAGGTACCTTCCAGAGACCAATTGGTGATATTATGGGGATTTCACAGGCATCAGCATCCAGGGTAATGCACCAGTTCCTGAATGCCATGTCAGCACATGTCAGTGATCATGTATATTTCCCCAATTCCTGTGAGGTATTGGCCAGCAATATGCATCTCTTCCAGCAAATAGCGGAATACCCTGAGGTAGTGGGTGCAATTGACTGCATGCACATACACATCAAAGCACCAGCTGGTGAGCGGGGTAGGGCCTACATAAACCGCAAGGGCTTCCACTCCATCAACTGCCAGGTCGTGTGCAATGCCCAGGGCATAATATTGAATGTGTGTTCTGGCTGCCCTGGAAGCTACCATGATTCCCATATCTGGCATCTGACGCAGCTGTACCAGACATTTGCCAATGGGGACATCCCTGACGGTCACCTAGTGGGGGATGCTAGATACGCACTGGAGCCGTGGCTGATGACACCCATCAGAAATGCACACACACCTGAACAAGAACTCCATAATGAGGCACACGCACAAACACAAAATGTAATCGAGCATGTGTTTGGGATGCTCAAGTCACGGTTCCAGTGCCTGGACACATCTGGTGGAGCCTTGCAGTATTCACCAACTACATGTACCCAAATTGTCATGGTATGTGCCATGCTACACAATATGATCGTGCGAAAATAGCTGCAGCAGGAACAGCATGGGGCAGGGCCAAACAGCCCCCCACCATTGCCAAGGCCTGCACAGGCACCGCGTGACTCGGAGGAGGAACAACCTGAGCCTGCCCCAGTAGGCAGAAGGAGGCGTGCCCAGTATGCTTTGGCCTTGGCAAAGAAGCAATGCATAGCACATACACTGGCTCAGTAGAAACCCTGCAAATTATACCTCTCTCTGACTTGCACATAAAATAAAAGGGATGCCTAACTTGACACTACCTGTTTCCAAGCATGTATAGGGAGTGTAGTATGTGCATCTGACATAAGCAGCCCTGCAGCACCACCTGAGGCATGATTGCCATGTTTTAAGCAATATAAAGCAGTGCTAAGCAGCTTTTACCAATATCAAGTATATGTAAACAAAATTGCTCGTGCTAACTAGTGCAATGTCGGGCAACGTTGAGCAATGTTGGGCAAAGTTGAGCAAAGTCAGGTAAACATGCTCATATTAGCTTTACTATCCCTTAAGCAGTCTGGTCTGCCCAGCATGAAAATAAAAAGCAGTGACAGGGCTCGAGCTCAGGATACTGTGCACTACAGTCACAGTACTGAACCACTAAGCCATGATAGCATTTCAGTGGCACAGACACAGCAGGCAATTGTACACTAATGCAAACACAAAGAAATGCTGTAACATGGCCCTAAAGAGGCATATGGGTAACCTCCCCCACAGGCCTATGCAGAGAGAGAACATCAGGCCAGGCAAGTGTGATGTGGGTTGTGTAGGCTACAAAGTCACAATCTAATATACGTGACATTGGATGCTAAGATGTGTAGTACAGTAGTATGCCTCAAGCCAATACGATAGGCAACAGTACAGACTGAAATGGTGTACCGTACATAGCAGTGCAGGCATAACAAATGTGTATAAGTGTCAGGTGAACCCCTCATCCTATGTACACCCACAGTAACAATCAGGTGTGCCCCGGGGTAGAAATGTACAAAGAATAGCTGTCCCCCCTGTATGTAGAAATGTTGATAAGCCTCTGCAAAGTGTCTCATGGAAGCCCTGCAGGCACAGCATGATCTCTGTTGATCTATGACACAAAGGTGAGCCCTGCTGTAAAAATACAACTTGAATTTCCATACACATATAGTATAATTGTCTATACCGGGCGTGCTCACACACTCCAACAAATGTAGTGGATTTCATTCAGCATCACACTGGAAGGTCATACTGGGCATGCTCACACACATGCTAAATACGGAGGCGATAATAAGGGATCTATGGACAAATGTGGATAATCATCTCTACTTCCAGAAACACATTCACAAAGTTGTCAGAAAATCATGCTATGTGTTCACACAAACTGCCAAGGTCTGTGCATGTAGGTCAAAGGAGGTTCCCACTACTCATCAGTCATCAGACCCGGCAGAGAGTACCACAACACACTTGAGATGAATCTGACTAGGCACGTTCAGCAGCCAGAAAGACCACTGAAGTACCCTAACAAGAGGATTACTGACCTCAAACAGTTGCCCCGTGCAACAAGACTGAATGTAACCCAATCTGTACTCTGTTGCATACTGTCTACTCAGGAGATCTCTGCCCAACAGACAGGTCCATGTCATGGCTACACTCAGATCTGGTCTGAGTTACAGCTCAATGGCACTAAATATGCAGACCCAACTGATATTGCCAACATCCTGGCAGATAGGATCAGTGTTAACTTTACCCCCTTCTCACCCAAGAAAGAGCACATCTCTATAATGGAAGACTGCAAAGTTGCTGTCATCACAGCTGCACAGGTAAAAAACACTCTCCAAAGCCAGTATCACAGCAGCCATAGGACCAGATAACTTCCCAGGCTGTGTTCTACACAAACCACAGAATGAACAGGCACCACACTGATGTACCATGTGCAGTCATAGCCTCACCTCATGCTTTGTGCCTGCTGAATGGTGCACAGTGACGGTTATCCCACTACACAAGGATGGAGACACCACAGACCCCAGGAACTATCACCCCATTAGCCTGATGAGCCTGCTCTTCAAGGCCATGGAATGTATCATCATACAACTTATAAACAATTACATTGGTAATCCCCAAACCCTGGACCACAACCATGTTGGGTTTGTAAAATGCAGATCATGTCTCCTAAACCTGATAGATGACATTGAAGCAGTCACCAGAACCGTAGACAAGGGTAAGGTGGTTCGCACAGCCTATGTAGATCCTACCACGGCTTACAACACCACCCCACACTCTGGAAATATAGATAAACCTACTAAAATAGGTATAAATTGCTA
Organism: Protopterus annectens; assembly: GCF_019279795.1. NCBI lineage: Eukaryota > Metazoa > Chordata > Ceratodontiformes > Protopteridae > Protopterus > Protopterus annectens. The sequence continues at coordinate 528,686,539 of NC_056730.1, read as the reverse complement.
TGTCACAAGATGGGTTGCCAACAGGCTTACTGACAGAACACACACTGTGAAAGTAGTAGACTCCAAGTATGACTTTGGACCAGTGACGAGTGCAGTACCACAGGGTCCAGTCCTGTGTCTTGTCCTGTTTAGTATCTACTTCTCTGAAGTAAACTTTAACATGGAAGGTCTGTGGCTACTGAAGTTTCCAGAGGACTGCAGACTAGGAGCCATAATTGTAAACACTAAAGATGTGGACATCCTACAAAAGTGCCTCACTGAGACAGATGGCTGTTGTCAAAGCCATGGGCTCTCACTCAATGCCAAAAGGCGCATTGTCATCCCCTTTGTTAAAAACTCTGTAGCCAAGAACTACAACATAGGCGGTAGTATACTTAACACTGAAAGTGTGACAAGAGACCTTGGGTCACAGGTGGACAGTGGACACAACTGTGATAATCACATCCCCACAGTAGTCAGGAAACCCTCCTATGTGGCACACCTCATCACAAAATGTGTCTCATGCAGAATAGAAGAGGACATTGTTCCCCTCTACTCATCACTCACTAGAACTATAATAGAGTACAATGCCACTTTTGCTATGTACCTCACAAGACAACTACAACAACTGGAAAGCCTGTAGCAATACCACACAAAGACCATTAGTGGCCTGAAATACATGCCATACACAGACCATCTCAAAATGCTCCATCCGTACTCCCTTGCATATCACCTACTCAGAGGTGTTCACTGCCTAACATACAAAGCTATGTCAAACACAGAGCTGTTGGACATGCTCCACATAAAACACTCACAATCCCTGTGACCTTTGGACCCAAAACCATGAAAGAAATACAAAAGGAAGGGGTGTACCCATTTACCTTATGGATACCCACACCTTCAGGTTAGTGGCACAGCATGAGGCCTTGGAGACCATGCAAGTAAATCTAACATTGGGCAAAGCTGCTCATCAGATTGTAGCCTGCTACAGATCATCTACCTTGTCTCAGGAACCTCACTCAGTATTCCTGAGAACAGTGGAAAATATAAAGGTCCTATCAAACACCATTATATGAGGAGATTACAACTACCCAAACATTGAGTGGGAGAATTACTCGTGTACAATGTTCTTTGCCCAATGTTTCCTAGAGTTTAAAAACTCTAACACCATGGAACAGCTGGTCACCACACCCACTAATGGTGATAACATACTGGACATGATCATCACCAACATGGGGTACCAGTGTTCCACAACAGAGATAAACCCCTTGCTGGTAATATCAGATAAAGTAATCACACTGGACATCCACATCCCATCCCCCCACCCAGTCAATGAAACCACTGTGAAGACATTTTCAAAAGCAAACTGCACACTTTCCAAGACCAAAGTGGAAAGTTCCAAAGCCCTCTTGCTATAGGATAATGGTATACAATCTGCTGAATCATTTACAAGTGCATCCTATGAGCATCTACAGGGATGCATGGCTCGAGACATCACAAATAAAAGCAAGATGCACTCCTCCAAAAATAAGAAAACAATCTGGTGGTCATTGCCCATAAATAAACTAGACAACAGAAGGAGGAAACTAACACATGATAAAGCCAACTTCACTAAAGGAAAGGCATCACTGATCATTATTAGGAAGAAACAATGATCGCTCATAAAATAATCCAAGGACAGTTTCTAAAGACAAATTGCCAAGGAATGTAAAAATAACAATCACAAAGCATTCAGTAGTTATACCAGACATGTAGGTGTCAACTTCCAAATATGCTGTCAGCTACTGACAAATGGCAAGAAATACACTGAACCAACTTTCATTGCCCACATCCCGGGGGACAAGTTCAGTGTAAACTTCCCCCCATCACCCCCAAAAGGGCCTGTGTCCATCACAGAAGGATGCAGAGCCCCAGACTTCATGGACATGCAGGTAAAGACAGCCCTCTCCAAAGCTAAGAACACAGCATCAATGGGACTGGATGGTGTCCCAGGCTGCGTCTTACACTAGGCCCAAAAGGAACTACACCCTCACCTACATTCACTGTCCAGACTCAATCGTACCAAAGGCTATGTACCCAAAGAATGGCATACACTAACAGTCATCCAGCTCCACAAGGGGGGTGCCACAACAGAACCTGGAAACCATTGCCTAATATGTCTACTCAGCCTGGTCTACAAAGCTATTGAGCAAATTGTCATGGAACCCATAAACAGAGACATTGGGGACCTCCAGACACTGGACTCTACACAACCTCGCCTTGTTAAAGGCATATCCTGCCTCCTAAACATAGTTGACTTATTACAAACAGTTACCAAGGACATAGATGGAGGTGAAAGTAGTCCACACAGCCCACCTGGACCTCACTAAGGACTTTCTACACCATTCCCCACTCTGTCATCATGGACACGCTTACCAGCTTGAACATTAACAGCTATGTCACAGGATGGGTGGCCAAATGGCTCACAGATCAAACACACATGTTCAGAGTTGCGGGTGCCATGTCCGACTCTAAGCCAGTCACAAATGGCATCCCACAGGTCTTGGTCCTGGGACCCCACCTCTTCAGTAGATACTGCTCAGAGGTACAGGCAAGCACAGGAGGAGTATGGCTGAACAGGTTTGCAGATGACTGCTAACTGTGGTCCATAATCGACTCTATGGCTGACACACACATCCTCCAGAAGGGGCTTACAGAGACAGATACCTGGCGTCAAAACAATGCCCTCAAGCAGAATGCGAAAGAATGCATAGTCATCCCCTTTGGCTAAAACAAAGTGCAAACAAATTACCACATAGGTGGTACTCCAGTATGTACGGAGAAAGTCATTAAGGCCCTGGGGACACAGGTAGATAGTAAACTTTCCTTTGATGATCACATGGCCAAAGTGTTTAGACAATCCTTCTATGTAGTCCACCTAATGTCACCTAATGTAACCCACTTTGTCTAGTCTGATGATGTCACCATCCTACAAATATACCTGTGGAAAATAGAACTCACAGTAATGTGTATAGTGTGTTGTGTAAATGTGTACACCTGTAGTATCCTAAACCAGTTAGGTAGGGGTTTGAATCCTGCACTTGACATGTGTGTGTGTCTGTTTGTGTGTGATCTCCTTGGAGAGGAGCAACCTTTTTGGAGAGTAGTGAAACACCTTAAAAGTGGTATACTAATCTTTGTCAGGTCTGATGATGTCACCATCCTTCATATATAGCTGTGGAAAAGAGACTTAACAGAAATGTGTATAGCGTGTCGTGTAAATGCATACTCCTGTAGTATCATGAAGTAGTTAGGTAGTGGTTTGAATCCTGTACTTGACAAGTTTGTGTGATCTCCTTAGAGAGGGGCAGCCTTTTAGGAGAGTACTCAAACACCTTAAAAGTGGTATACTAATCTTTGTCAAGTCTGATGATGTCACCATCCTACAAATATACCTGTGGAAAAGAGAACTCACAGTAATGTGTACAGCACGTCATGTAAATGCGTACTCCTGTAGTATCATAAACCGGTTAGGTAGGTGTTTGAATCCTGCACTTGACAGCAGTGTGTGATCTCCCTGGAGAGGTGCAACCCTTTTGGAGAGTAGTAAAACACCTTAAAAGTGATATACTAATCTTGGTCACGTCTGATGATGTCACCATCCTACAAATATACCTGTGGAAAAGAGAGCTCACAGTAATGTGTATAACATGTTGTGTTAATGCATACTCTTCTAGTTTCATGAAGTAGTTAGGTAGGGGTTTGAATCCTACACTTGGTGTGTGTATGTGCTCTATGTGTGTGACACTGTTGGTGAATGTGTCATGGGTGTTGCTTTTACTACAATATGTGCATTGTACATGTGAGGTAGCTGTGTGGCAAATACATATACTTACATGTGACCTCAATTATTGCATGTGTGGGAACCCTGCTTTCTCCAAGAACACATCTGTCATCTTTGCCAGAGTGTGCTGCTGCTTTCCAGACCTTAGGTCACATCTGTATGCTTGTGACAAGGCCAGCCACTGCAGTGATCCCTGGCCTAGGTCATCCATGTCACACACACTCATTACAGTTTCTATTGAATTGTGTGAGTGAGGGTTTATGGCGGAGGTATATGTCAGACCTGTTCAAACGCAGCAAAGTCTGTCAATGATGGCTATTCATTATAGGTGTACAACAACCTTTGTGAGTATGCATGTAGACCCTTTATTGCTTATGTGATCCACCGAGGGATTTCAAAATACCTTTGGAAATGTGATTATCAAAAGAGAGATGACGTAACACTTGGTTGCATGTACACATCGGTACCTGTTCTTCATGTTGGTGGCTACTACCTATGTGGTACTGTGGGGATACTATGTTCAGTAAAGGTGGATGACTATGCCTTGGTTGGCTTATAGCTTTACAGCATGGGTTTGACAACAGGTATCTGTCTGTATGATACCCTTGTGGAGGATGTTTGTCATCTGGAGAATGCATTATAGGCCACAGTATGCATTACCAGACATGGACGGACATATCCCTACTGCGATTGCTTGTACCTAAGAGAGCTATATGCCAAACAGGAGTGGCCTCAGTAATGGGTGCAGGTGAATACCACTGGTTACTGGCATAGTATAGTACCTGAAGGATCCAAATGTTACTGTGTGTCCTACATCTGTATGTCAGTTGTCAAGACATCATCTAATGATTGGTTATGGTCAGGCTGTTGAAATTATGTATACTACCAGAATGCAAAACAATGTCAGATAGTAACAGTATCACCCACAGCACAGTGTCAAGCCATGTCATACACACATGTGTAGTCAAGTTCCGAAATGTGTGTAGTACAATGCATACTGGCCACCAATAGAAACTATGGAGTGTTACTGTGTAATACAGGGCATGTCACCCTGCCCATGTGTCCACTATGCACGTACATGCAGACAATACAGCTCCACCATGTTCACAAATGTACACCTGCAAACTGTGCTACACACATCCCACACATACTATTCATTCTCTAACACATGCTGCCAATACTACACACATCAGCCAAGTGGCACATGGGCGGACAATACACTATTGGAACTAACCCTGGTGTAAACAATACTACATTGACAATCAAAGTGATTGGCCTCACCCTGGAACTCAATGTGTGCATGGACACAACATTGCTGTGCAAGTATTAAAAGCTCTGCAATGTCCTGTGCACCATCACTCACAGGTATACATACCATGGCTGGATGTGTATCTGTGTGTCACATAAATATCCATTTCTGATTAGAGCATCTGTGTCTTTAGCAGATAATTGTGGGCAAAGGTTTAGCACATGCATGCTATGTATACACACAAGATGAGTGGTGCATGTATACCTGATGGAATACCATTGCTCAACATAGCCATTGTACAGTGGTTATGGGGAGTGTAGGACATATTGTGGACATGCCAGTGCCAGCCATGACATGGCATGCTGCAACTCAACTGCAACTTTAAACATCACACATACACAATGTGTGTCATGTGACCTATACACTCAATAGCATTACAAGACATATGTGTGTCATTTTGTACAAATGGTGATTGCTATGCATATTGTGTAGAGGTGCATATGTTTGCACACACGCATTATTGAGGTGCATAGCAATTAATGCTATGTGTAGTACTGTGGCCACTGTAACTGGATGGGGTGTAGTACCATGAGCTATCATCATGCAGCATCATGTGGTCACTCAAGGCTACTAATGTGTGCCAGACTGGCACTTAGCATGCAATACCTGAACTGCAGTACCATGGCTACATTCACCATTTCACAGCCAGTTGTTACATGGGTTTGTAAGGTGCCCAATAGGGGGCATTGCTTAACATGAATGTGTTATGTGTTGAAGAGTGTCGCAAAGCCACATGAGAGGCCTCTACCCCTCAGGTATATTATGTGTGCTGTGTGGATGACATTTGGGATACTGAAGTGTGACCTTACAGAGGGTGTCTGAATACGCCATGTGTAGCATGTTAACGTGTACTGCGTATGACACAGTTGTGTATGTTGTGTGCATGTGTATCAACTCTGCCTATCCAATGTCCACTACAGTGTTGCCACAATTGTGTGGGATGCTCTGTGCATTGCATGTGTTTGAGGCAGCTACTCATATTACTGAGATGTGCATAGTCTCACAGCAAACATGCACAGGCTGCATTATGCGCAGGTATGTGACGTGTACATGGCCTACACCTCACCTCTGACATGCACATTTAATTAGCAATATTAAATGTAGAACACACTCACCAGCATGGATCTGCTGCATTGCTGTCACACCAGAGGGACCTACAAGGATATGAGACAGTTTGTGGCAACAACTGTGGCATTGCTACTGTGTGTTTGCAATCTTGCAGTAGTACAATGGTTGACAGTCACAGGCCTGCAGATTATATTCCTAATTATTAGTATTGCACAACACTAGGCACCACATCTTCTAACTACACAGTACACATCTCACATAAGCATGATCTACCAATAGAGGTAACAGTAGTCTACAGCTATGCCATGTTACCTGCATGCTCCGTGTCAACTTGCTGGGTGGCTCCGGCCTCCATGATGATACATGTTAGTTGTTGTTGTTGTTGTTAGCCAGGAGCCACCTGGCTCAGGAGCAGCTCCTCCACTCTGGTGAGGGGGAATGGATGGCTACCCCACCACCTGTGGCAAGCTGTTGTCTACGGATATCAGATGCACGCTGCCGGACATGTCTAATTAAATCACTGCATTGATGGCATACCTGCTCATATGTCCAGTTATGCATGCCTATGTCATTTACCCTACGGACAAGATCTTGCCACAGTGCAGTCTGCTCATGCTGGTCCTGGCTGGTTCTTGAGAACAGCAGGGCGTAGTGCTGAACCAAGCTAATTGTAATCTGTTCCTCCTCTGCTGGGCTATATGAGGGATTACGATGGTGGGCCATGACCCTGGAAGACAATGAAACAATATGTGTGAGCAAGTCATGTGGCACACTTAACATTCTAATGTACAGATATCAATTAACTGCCATATATAGCAACCTATTGGCTGTCAGAGGATACACACTTTCAGTACCACATATCAGTGCTCAACCCACAACTGCCTGACAGTGCCTGGCGCACTCTATATATCAAACCATGTTTTGCACAGCAACAAAGATAAACCAGTATGTAAGACTATACAACAGTACATGGCACACTGTATGTGACACAATGCAACACCTAGCCACAGGAGGTATATATCAAGCTAATACATAAAGAAACATGTAATCCATTGCAATGATTGTAAAGTCCAGTTACAGCATTATCAGTATACCACACTAGTCGTTGATTGGCAAACCCCTGCCTAACATATGTGCACATTCATTAATATAGGTGGCATACTGCTGTACTAGACTATACATGTTGCTAGATATGCACTTGTAACCTGTAACACACATATGACCAAGGCCATGGTACAGGCATACCCACACACACATCAGACATACATACCAGACACAAAGGTATGACAACCCAGATGACCTTTACCTGTGTACCATACAGTACTGTGTGTCAGTTGTTACAAAACCTTATGCCTGAGGTATGTAATCTGTGAGGACTATGGGGAACACACAAAACAGTGGTTCCAAGAAATGTGGGCATACATCATACTGTGCTGTTTAGGCATGCAACTTCAGGTATTACTACAGTTCATACAGGAGTTGGATTCACCAGCAGTAACACTCAATAAGCATACATGTACTGCTGTAGCCTACAATGGGACACCTCAGTCGGTACCAAGGGACTACGTCAGACCATATGGCATACTGCTTTTTCTGCCTAGCAATAGCATATACATCTTTTGTTGGGATCACAGCTAGGACACATAATACCATGACAGAAACAGTTTCCCACTTAGCTATCACACATATACAGAACTCTGACACATTCATCAACACATTCACCATCACACTCAGTTAACCTCACATAGCAATTATTGCAACAAGTACATGTGGGTGTGTATCGGTTCATAGGTAGGTAATAGGCTATTGGCCCTAGGGCCTATAGATGTCTAGCCATATGCTACCCTGGCCTTTGACACACAGGTAATTTCATTTCATGTGGCCCTGTCAAGCAGAGCCACAGAGGTGATTCCCTGGGTGTATTTCCTATCTCCCATACAATCTTCAGGATTATTTATGACGACTGCTAATTAGGAGCTTTGTTTGCTATTGATAGGTGGTTTGTTCCAGAGTATGGGATGTCTCTGAGATAGGAATCTATCCCTCCAGCATGTGCTGTTTATTGAGGTGACAAGGTTTAAGTCCCTAGAGCATGTAGCTCATAGGGATTATGATCTGTTTATGTGGAGCATGTCCAACAGCTCTGGGTTTGACATAGCTTTGTATGTTAGGCAGAGGTCACCTCTGGGTAGGCAGTATGCGACACAGTCTAGCTGTGGTTTTGTGAGATGGTCTGCATAGGGCATCTATTTGAGGCCGGTATTACTCTTTGTGAGGTATGTCTGTGTCCTTTCCAGTTGCTGTAGATATCTTGTGAGGTACATACCACATGGGGCATTGTACTCTATAATGGGTTTTATGTGTGTTGAGTAGAGGGGAACACTGACCTATATTTCCCTGGATGACACGCCTTTTGTGATGATGTGTGCCACGTAGACAGATTACATGACTAGTGTGGCACTGTGATTATCAAAGTGCTGACTACTGTCCACCTGTGTCCCATGGTCTCTTATCACACCTTCGGTGTTAACTAGACTACCACCTATGTGGTAGTTAATGGGTACAGAGTCTTTGCAAGAAGGGATGCCAATGCAGTGTCAACATTGAGCTTGTGTCCATGGCTTTGTCACCAGGCATCTGTTGCAGTAAATATGACCCTGTCTCTCTCTCTCTCTCTATATATATATATATATATATATATATATATATGTATATACACATACACACATACATATAAACATCCATTGGTGTACATATAGATATACATATAGGCACATATACAGTCCATCTTTCATGGTGGGAATATCAATTATGCAAAGGTTGTGAGGTATGCAGTTATGTCATAATATTGCACAATGTTGTGTGGAATGCATTGAAGGTGTTCTCAGCCCAAGTAGCTTTAGCAGGCCTCCCTGGCTGCAACACTGCAAACCTGACAATCATACCCACAGCGTTTAACTACCACATGTCATATACCAGCACTGTATGCTGTCTTGTTTGCCACACACTACAACCTACATAGAAATATGCACATAACAACCTTCAACAACATATATATATCCACTTTTCACAAACGGTTGCAGTATGTCCCTTGCTCTATGCACATGTACAGATGCTAATATATCTGACACAGACAGATCTCTCTGTATGTGTGTTCCATACACACACAAGGACTACACTGCTGTAAGTCCGTGTACCTCACGGCTGACCTGTTGGGCCTTGCTGCAACATGAACAGGTGTCACATGTGAGCACACAGTAATATTAGAGGGTGTATATATAACTGCAAATGCTAGATTAGCATACTAGCCTGGTACAGCTGTTGCCAATGCTAAGCTACATGTTAATATGACTATCATGCATTTGTTACTCTGTCACATCCATGTTTATATAACTGTATGCGCTACTCCCCCAAACAGACATTGTATGCACTACTGTGCAGAACACAGATAACATGGATCAGATGTTTGACATTTAATGCTGAACTACATATGTCACAGTCATATCCCACTGCACACAGCTACACACTGATTTCTCCATGGCAGTAGTTATGCAGGGCATCTGTGCATAGATACATACTGCTGCCACATATGGATGATTCAAACTATGTAGAGTACTCTTCAAAAACATCTACTACATGCCAGTAAATACATATCTGTTGCATACATTTCCTTTGTATGTGTTTGTATTAGTCAGTTCAGTGTGTTTTGTAATTTTTTTTTATATCTTATTTTTTTCAATATATTTTTTATTTTTCAATGTATTTTTTTATCTTTTTTAATATATTATTTTTTTCAATATATTTTCTTTTATATCTTTTGTTTTTTTTCTGTTGCTGTTGTCTGTGTCTCTCTCTCTCTCTCTCTCTCTCTCTCTCCATACCTGCAATTAAATGATTGCATGTGTGGACAGCAAGTACAGCCTGCTTTTATAGGTATCTGCACATGTGCATGTGATGGCCTCTGCACCGATTGTTGGCCACCATTTGACAATTGCATGCAGCCTGCTGTGTGGTTCTTGCAGTACTCACTGTCATAGCAACCCAGTGCTATAAATTGCTAAGTCAGGTAGGCATAGCCCTTTCAGATTTCCAAAGTGGGGACCATGCTTGTTTGCTGTGGACACCGTTGTGTAAGTCAGAAGGTTGCTAGGGGTGTAGCCAGTGATTTGAATGTTGTACTCAGACCTGAATGTTGCCACTTCCAATACACAGTTGTCAGTGTAAAATTGTACTCACCCCTACAAATGCTAACACAAGATACATGGGAATATGTAGTTTCTTTTCTACTTATACAATTAGCTGCCACACATACGTAGTTATTGAGATGTTTTCATTTGGCACATGAACTGTTTGTGAACTGCTATACTGTGGATATTAATGTACTCACTTCTGCACAGTTTGTGTTTTTTTTTTTTGTTGACATTAGCACAGGATGCTCATGAAAGCAGGACAATTCCAGTACTGAGTATGCCTACCTACATCCTTGCTGGACATTCAACACACAGGTATTTTGTACATTTGGGTGGGGATTGTGCTGCTATGATACTGTGTGGGGATTGTAAAGTGCTGCTGTAACATTATTTACTGCTAAAATGGCTGGTTCTGTTATCACAGTCATGTAATGCAATTCCACAACAACTGCTGGTAAAGTTCTACAGAACAGGTTTTGTGTTATGGCATTCCTATCTTTCCTTTACATTCACTCATTCTGATGCATGATATATATATATATTTCAGCAACAACCTGCAGTATATCTACTGTGGCTTAATGGTACTTCATGCAGTCCAGTGTGTACAAGGTCTGGGGTTCGAGACTGACAGTGGTGTTTTATTTTGCTGCTGAGCAGGACAAGGGCCCTCACATGCAGGGTGACTAAGGCACTTTTAAGCAGGTGTAAGCGGGTTTGCGTGGGTTTGCGCAACGCTTAGCAATACTTAGCTAAGCGCACACAAGCGCACACTCGTGCAAACTCACTAACTACTGCTTAAAAGTGCTTACTCACGCTAAACCCCGTGCTCATTTCTTTGAAAGAAAAGAAAATGGGGAGATAGGACAGTGGTGAAAAAGGGGCACAAAGAGGGAACGACAGTAGGGAAAACAGCTAGGGATGTGCAGGATAGGGAAGGTCTATAGCTGCCAATTTCTTTAACAGCAACAGCTGTGCATATACTAGTAATTTGGAGGGAAATTTGAAACCTTCCACCCCTGAGATAGGGGTGAGGACAATGACGTATGTTGTACTGCCAATTAAATTTTAGTTTATGTGTCCAGCGGACATGTGTGCAAAATGGGCAGCTATGTATGGGGCGTAATTTTTTTGTGGGAGCAGATTGCCCATTTTTTTTTCAGGTGAGAGTGGAATGTGGGGTAGGGGAAGTAGGTATATTTGGGGAGGTAGGTTTGGGAGGTAAACAGACAAGACAAACAAGATGTATACAGGGGCGGAATATGACACATGGAGTGGGTGAACATTATTGACAGGGAAGGATGTTTGGAATTCTCAAGCCCATGAGCCCACAGATGGCAACAGTGGAACTGAGATCCCCACCCATGGGCAGTCACCACTGCACCTTCACAGCCCAGAGGGTGGCTGTGCTGGGCGCTGCATAGGAGGGGCAGGCTCATCCGTGAGTTGTGCCACTCTTGCCTCGAGCTGGCACAGAGGATCAGCGACTGAACGCTCAATCTCCCTACGGACCACAGCCCGGACCATTCGGAGGGTGATAGGTGGCCCTCCTCCGGCCACGCTTGCATAGTGGGGTGAGCTCCATCCCCTGCAGTGCTTCCACCCGAAGGTGGCACAGGGCCAACAGAGGATGAGGTCCCGGGCTGGGCACCAGACCTGCTGGTGCCAGGTGCCATCACCAGCTGAGGTGGGACAGGTGGGTCTGCTGAGACTGGCCTTCCCATACGTTCTATGTTTAGGAGGATTTAATGACAATATGGGTTAGTAATAGCAAACAGCATTCCAGATTAGGTGTAACAGCATGCAGTAGTATTCCCATTGACCCAACACACCAGAGTTCCAACAGTTGAACAGCAAGCATAATACATGCATATATAGAAGAACAGTGGACATTCCAACAGCATGCAGGATTGATTGGTGGCAACAGGCCACCAGGATTATGGTATGTGAACAGGGCACATGCAAAGTAAATGCAGATGTTTATAAACCAATAGGACATATTTCCCAACAAATGTTATGAGATTAGACATACCCATTGAGGTGTGGAATTGCATTGTTTATGCACATACAGTAGGGTGTAAAACGATACCTCCATTAACAACTTATATATACTTATAGTTTACACTACATTCCTATTGACTGCAGTTATATATCCCCTACATGTATTATTACACTAGGCAATGTCCGTTCAATTGTGAAATGGGTTTTGTTAGTTCTTTATATACCTGACCTGTATCTAACATACAAACTGTCCATGATGCAGATGTTACTGCTACGTATTTATATATTTCATTTATATTTATATATCTACATATCTGGATGTGTTCAGGTGACATTATCAGGTATATTTTAACAGCCCCCTACATTTCTATCAGCACACTGACATTTCTAGGTAACACAATAACAAGCTACTCATGTACCAGATTAACCTGTACATGCCGGCCATGAACCGACAGTTGAGGACTGTATATATGCTTAACAGCTGCTGGCACTCCCTTCATCCACTTTATATGGGCCTACCCATGTGTGGGTTGACTGCACTTAATACAGCAGTACTATTTCTATAATGCAAGGGTACAACAACATATCGAAGAAAGTGACACGGACACACTCCAGGAATTGTACCTTTATTAATTACATTACACACTTTTCTAGTGGCTCTCTCATTTATTTGATATATCAGTGCATGCAGAGGACTTTTATTCAGGACGTATTATATCTTTATTAATGGGTTACAACACCTTTTCATGCTGTCTCACTTGTTTTATATAAGAATACATGCAGAGAAGTTATTCAAAACTTATTATACCTTTATTAATGGGTTACAACACTCTTTTTCAGTCTCTCTCACTTCTTTTATATAACAAAACATGCAAAATAATTACTAACCTGCCTGGTGGCGCAGCCTTAGCAGCCTATCTGCATAGGCTTGCTGATTCGCAGCATGGACACCTGCAGCTATGAAGTAAATGAAGGGATATTGAGACATACCTATCCATAATATAGACTACAATAGCAATTCTTACATACTTCATTCCATGGCTACATACTCAGTAGTGGGGCATTTTCCATTTCACGGGCCTCCTGTATCCACTGGTTCATTCGGTCCTCCTTGCGTCTCTTCAGGTCTGAATAGTGGTGTCTGACCTGCTCACCAGTCCGAGGGACGCCTGTGGCACTGGTAAGATCATTTGCTAGATGGTTCCAGGCTTCTGCTTTGTACTCAGTGCCTTGAAACTGGCCCTGCAGGAGTCTTGCATCATGATGATGGACGAGGAGCCAAACCATTACTTTTGACTCCTCAATGCCCCACCGTTATGCTCGAAAATGAGAGCCCTCTCCAACACCGGCCATACTGACTGCAGATGGAAGCTACAACCAGTTATGGCAATTATTCCCGCCTATGGAGCTTAATTATTCCTCATTTCCCACACTTATTTGTGATTGGCCAGTTTTGAAAAATCTCAGCTAAAAGCAAACCTGCTTAGCAATGAGTAAACTTCCATTGATATATATGAGTGTGTTGGAAGTGCATCCATATGTAAAGCTGTCATGGCTTAGTGGTTAAGTACTGTGATTATGGTGCACAGTATCCCAGGTTCGAGGCCTGTCATTGCTTTTTATTTTACTACTGGCCAGACTGGCTAGGAGGTGTGGCTGTGTTTAGCCGACTTTGCTCAACTTTGCCCAACGTTGCTCTATGTTGCCCGACGTTGCGCTAGTTAGCACGGTGCGCAGCACCGCGCAAACATGTTTTGTTTGTGCTAGTTGGCACGATGCACAGCTCTGCGCAAAGCCATTGCACTAGTTAAAACAGTGCTAAGCTATGAGCACTTATACTTAACTGTGCTTAATACTAGTAAACGTTACTTAGCAGTGCTTCATGCTTCACATTGCTTAAGATACGTTACTTATGCATTTATCAGTATGCATGACCATTTCACCTTCTTATATATATATATATATATATATATAAAATATCATTCACTACTACATAGGCCATTTCAATGCATTTTACTAAAATTTAAAAGGTAAATGTCAGGAATTATTTTTATGTACCGATTTCCTACATAAAATGGGAAGGGGAGTGGTGGGACTTGAACCGGGAATGCCTCCTCTTTGTGCGAAGGCTCTACCACTACGCTATTGCTATTTGGCTTACTTTGCATATAAGTAGTTTATTATCCTCTTCGATGTCTAAACTGCTAACTGTAGCTAAGCAATGGGCAAACCATTGCAAACATGCGCAAATATGGGCAGCTATATCCGGAATAATAAAAACAAAAAGGAAAGCTTTACATTTTAAAATTGTACAGGGATTTAGAATGTGGGGGAGTGTAGTGTTGGGCATGTAGACATTTGAGCGGACTCGCTCATTTCAGTTGACATTTGCAGTTTAGGCACTTGCAGGGGCGTGAATATTTGGACTGCTCGGCAGTCTGACACGCCCCCTGCACTCGTGCACGCTCCGTGTTAGCCTTAGAGTTGAGTCAGAGCGCCCTCATGAATATGCAGTTTCCGAGTAAGACTTATTTAGTCTTACACGGAGGATTAGTGAATCCTGGCCCATATGTTCGAACTCATAAAAGTCCGATCTGACTGAATGGAGATCTCCGTACAGAGCGGAAAGGGAAAATTTCCCATTTCTGCAATGTAGTGCGATCTTGGAGTTAGTGTATTTAAGTAAGGTGGGGTGTGGGGAGTGCAGTGGCATTTCATTTTGTGAGCTATTTAAAGGCTTTGGTCCCATATGGTGTCTGGAAATTTATATAAGCAGAAAGAGGTAGTTTGTTTTTATAACTCACCTGTGTTGCAGGTCAAAACATCAACTGCTTATATGAGTGAATGCTTTTCGAGGCTGCAACTAAGAGCAAATGCTCATATGAGTGAATATTCGTTTCAAAGAAGTCTTTGCTGGCAACCTTCAGGGAACTTGCCTTTACCCAGCTGTTGTGCAATCTCGGAGTTGGTATATATATTTTTAGCAGGGTATATGGGGAATGCAGGGGGGCTTGACTCCACTCAAAGAAATTAGTTTCGCTTTTTATTTTCAGTCATTTTAGATCTGATCTAAAATTATCTTTCTTTATTCACTCTTATGAGGGTTTAATGTTTGATACAACACTCCTCACCAGGTATACTGCAACCAAATCATGTCATCATTTACTAATACTGGAAATTTAATAATAAAATATATAGTTACTACAGAAAAAATTCACATTTGTGAAAAAAAATTACAAAAATATTTATTTTGTATGTTCATTAGCATTTTTATTGAGTAAGTCTGTGGTAAATAAACTAATATAACAGCAGATTCACATGGAGTTAATGCTCCTAGCACAAAACACAATACGATAATGCTAAAAGTACCAACTAGGAGCAACGCAATGAAGGGCATACAGTCCAAACAGGTAGAAATTGTCTCCAAAGATAACAGTCACATCCAGATGATACGTGAAAAACGAAAAAAGTTTAATTCAGGTGCACAAGAACAACGGTAAGCACTGCTTCATCAGACCAGTTAACAAATGATTCAACAGGGTTTAAATCCTAAAACAGGCGGAAACATTTAAAAATCTACTATTCTTAAAGATATACCTCCATAAAAACTCCCTAAGACCAACTACAGCAAAATATGCATCATTTAACAGCAATTAAATCAAAATTAATGCTTACTATATAACTAAAAAACTATACATTTCAAAATATATTTACATACAAATACTAAAAAAGACACTCTGTCTAGTTTCAATATATCTAACCATATGCAACTCTAATTCATAAGGGGACTCTGATGAAAAACTCTAAATATATATCTATACACATATGTCTCTTTAAGTGTGCAATACAACCAGCAAATACCCTGTAAAAAATTAAATATACAAATACATATACATATGTATATATCTCATTGTTAAAAACATATAAGCTGCTCTGTATATTTATTTAATATGCATCTACCATAAATAACATCACTGTTCAACAGAAACCTAAATATAAAGGTAAATATATACATATAAAAAACATTTGATAATGACACATAAAAACACTAAAAACAGAACTTGGAAAGCTATATCATATCTTAAGTCTCCTCATCTTTAGATAAGGTTTAATTGGTACTTTCCCATTTAAACCAGGTGGCTTATCGGACCTGAGTTTAATGATCCAGTTGCTTTCCTTTGATTCCGTGAGATTGTACATATCTCCCTTCCTATATGAATCATGTAGTCTCTCAACTATCCTAAATTTAAACGTATGATCCAAACCAGTCTCGACAGTGTGTTTGGCCAATGCATTATGAATGGTGCCTTTTCTTATGTGATAAATGTGTTCACGCATTCTGTCCCTAAGGCACCTGTTCGTTTTACCGACATAGAATGCGGAACACAAAGTACACGTGGCCAAATACACCACATTGGTGGACATACAATCTCCACCAGCTCGTGCTTTAAATTGACCAGTGATGCATGCTTTAGTGTTGAACTAGATAGTCTCACATCGATGTTGAGAGAGAGGGGCTATACTGAGAGAGATTTGTCCACAGGTATACTGGATATAGATAACCTGAGAAGAGGAAGGGCTGCACCATATTTTTCTGATAGACCAATAGATTCAGTCACCAATGACAAAGGAGAGGACAATGGTTTTAGAGGCGTTGCCTGCCCTGTTTATTATACTAGGGATGTAGGAAGCATCAAAGATGCTATCAGTAAACATTGGCATGTTTTGTCAGTTGACCCAGCCATTAGGGATGTAGTGGGTGATAAACCTAGATTTGTCTATAAGAATAAAATGAACCTTAAAAGTTTACTATGTTATCCCAAGGTTTTGCCACATGTTGATCAAGGAGTCACTAGTTGCACGGTTCCCTGCCAACACTGCAATTTTTGTTCTTATATAGACTCTAGTCTTACATTTACTCATCCCAATGGTTTTGGTCAATTTAAAGCACGAGCTGGTGGAGATTGTATGTCCACCAATGTGGTGTATTTGGCCACGTGTACTTTGTGTTCCGCATTCTATGTCGGTAAAACGAACAGGTGCCTTAGGGACAGAATGCGTGAACACATTTATCACATAAGAAAAGGCACCATTCATAATGCATTGGCCAAACACACTGTCGAGACTGGTTTGGATCATACGTTTAAATTTAGGATAGTTGAGAGACTACATGATTCATATAGGAAGGGAGATATGTACAATCTCACGGAATCAAAGGAAAGCAACTGGATCATTAAACTCAGGTCCGATAAGCCACCTGGTTTAAATGGGAAAGTACCAATTAAACCTTATCTAAAGATGAGGAGACTTAAGATATGATATAACTTTCCAAGTTCTGTTTTTAGTGTTTTTTATGTGTCATTATCAAATGTTTTTTATATGTATATATTTACCTTTATATTTAGGTTTCTGTTGAACAGTGATGTTATTTATGGTAGATGCATATTAAATAAATATACAGAGCAGCTTATATGTTTTTAACAATGAGATATATACATATGTATATGTATTTGTATATTTAATTTTTTACAGGGTATTTGCTGGTTGTATTGCACACTTAAAGAGACATATGTGTATAGATATATATTTAGAGTTTTTCATCAGAGTCCCCCTTATGAATTAGAGTTGCATATGGTTAGATATATTGAAACTAGACAGAGTGTCTTTTTTAGTATTTGTATGTAAATATATTTTGAAATGTATAGTTTTTTAGTTATATAGTAAGCATTAATTTTGATTTAATTGCTGTTAAATGATGCATATTTTTGCTGTAGTTGGTCTTAGGGAGTTTTTTATGGAGGGGTATATCTTTAAGAATAGTAGATTTTTTAAATGTTTCCCGCCTGTTTTAGGATTTAAACCCTGTTGAATCATTTGTTAACTGGTCTGATGAAGCAGTGATGCGAAAGTGCTTACCGTTGTTCTTGTGCACCTGAATTAAACTTTTTTCGTTTTTCACGTATCAGCTGGATGTGACTGTTATCTTTGGAGACAATTTCTACCTGTTTGGACTGTATGCCCTTCATTGCGTTGCTCCTAGTTGGTACTTTTAGCATTGTGGTAAATAAACTGTTGAAGAACATATGAGTTTGGAACAGTTTTTGAGTCAGTGCATACTATAAGAATAATGAGGATGTTTTAGAAGATCTTTCTTTCTGAGCAATTTAATGTATTGCTGAAATGTAGTTCAGAGGATTTATACTGTAGTTGTACCTCTGTGGGCACAAGTTTATGATCTTCCCGGTGGCAACTCAATATTCATTACATTGATCGATACTGAGCATTCTCATTTCACCTCTTAACATGTGCTGTGTGTACATTTGTTGTGGTGAAACATCTTTGTTAAAAGTAAATCGAAGTAAAAATGTATACAACAAAATAATTGACTGAATGTGTGGCTGCCAACACTTGGCCATCATGTGGGATTTCTGTGATCGCAAATCCCATCTGATGCATGTCTGTTGCTAGAATCAGTACACCACTATGATAGCACTGGTTGGTTCTATATAGTCATTTAAACAGTGGTCTCAGAGTTTAGACCCCCCCACCTGCTAGTAACCCAGAGGCAGAAGGTTTAGCACATAAAGCCTTTATAATAGTGTAAGAACCACTCTGGCTCATGGATGTCACTTTGTCACTGTGTAATAAATTAAAAAAATGTGTTTGCTAAAGGAAGATCTACTGTGATCAGTCTGAGCTTTATGTACTATATTACAGAGCTAAGATTCTGGTTTTGCTCCACTTATGGCTTTTTGAGGTAGATTTGAGACATTCGCAGATGTAAAACTCTGCCTCTTCAGTAGAGATTGTGGTGCAGTGTGTACTCCTCAGGCATGCAGACTAAAGAGCGATGCCAGAGTTAGCTACTGAGCATGTGCAGTGCTATATGATGAATTATTTATATAGAGGTGTTGCCATAATGAAGGTGGTCTCTGCCCCGATGTATCCCCACTCCATTCTGGTTATCCCCACTTTGCTTTGAAGTTAACAGCAGTCCCTGGTCACCACTGTTAGTTTTGACTTGTGTTTATTCTATGCTTCCTCTGCACTATACATAACTTAAGTAAAAGTTACTTCTATATACTCACAGTATATGTTTATTTATTTTCTTTTACCATTTCATAACCAGGTGCCTGAGCTTGCCTACTGACCCTTTTCAATCATGACCCAGGTACTGACAGTGGTAGTCTATGAAACTGACAATACAAGAAAGACGATCAAAGAAAACCATGAAAATAAAGAATATTCATGTATCTATATACATACATCTAACTGAGAGTCATATTCAGGTAGGTAAATACACAGAAGTAAATCTATGATCATAAGTACATAATGCTTGCAATTTACAGTATATAAAAGTATTTAGTCAGAGGAGTTTAAATACTCTTCTAAATGGAGTTATTTAGCATAGCAGAAGCATCTACATTGTGTTATTTGTGTAGAAAATGGTTTATTTTTTTTTTAATCTTTTCAAGTTTTTATTGTTTTAATGTAATTTGGAAGGTGATTTCACTGTATGGGTCATTGTGTACAGAAGGCTTTTTCCTGTATAACATATTTGTATTTTGGTCTGGCTAATAAAAGACTGTCATCTTGACTGCTTCTAAATGAGTAGAATTGCTCTTTAAGGGGAAGTTTTGTTTTCACAGGAAGTAATAGTCAATTGATAATATTTTCAAATTCAAGGTGCAAAAAAGAAGTGTGGCCCTACTTGTAAAAGAGAGGAAGATGATGCCTTTTGAGAAGTCACAGCAATGACTTCTTTGGTTGGCAAGGAGTATGAATCTGCATGTATATTGGGTGTTTTGTGCTGAATGAAGACAGAGTAGGGGTAGGCAACATTCCAGCTTGGGAATTATGATATTTTGACTGCAGCAATATGAGCAGCTGGTGACAGGAGGTGAGAGATTCTATAACAAATTTTAATTTTAGAGCTGATGTTTTCTGTCTGAGGAGAAAAGGAAAGTGTCAAGTATAAGTTGCAGGTGTTTTTGTTCAGCTCCATTAGGGATGATGGTTCCTATAACGTCTTTAAAAAGAATGGTTGGTATGGCAGGGTGTTATTTTGGAGTAGAAAATATCATTATATTTGTTTTCTTAGTGTTAATGAAAAGTCTGTTGCTATGAAGCTATTTCTTATAAATTAGTTTGAGTTGAGGGTTGGCCTGAAGGGAGTGATATGTTTTATTTATCTATTGTATAAGGAAATCATCTGCATACATTTGATATTAAGGTTAGGTAGCAGGTCAATTGTGATATTATTTATAAACACAGAGAATAACAGTGGCCCTGAAAGTAAACCTTGGGTGACTACAATATTGAGAATACCATTTGTTCCTGAAAGTGAATTATTGGTATACATTTGAAAGGTATGGCCTTTTACATAATTTTGGAACCATTGAATTATGGTATTGCCAAAGTTTAGTTTGTTCAGTCTACCAAAATGGAGATTGTGGTTGACTGTCTCAAAATCCCTAGTTGTATCCCCAAAAATATTATATATAGTATCAGTTGCAGATAGTAAGTCTGTCATTTCTAAAACCATCTTAATGATCACAGAGCAGGTCATGGCTGTTTATATGCTTGAAAAATTGTTTGCAAAGTAGTTTTTGAATATATTAGTAAAAGGTCAAATACTGGAACTGGGTCTGTAGTCCTTCAGTTCTGTGGGTGAAGGGATTTTTGGCAGCGGTATAACTATGGAATGTCTAAGGCTGGTGGGACTGTGCCAGATGTGAGAGAAAAGTTAAAACCCGAACACGTAATTTCACTATTTTGGATGTGGTTTGCTGAATTTGGCTCCAGACTAATTTACTTTTAAATGGGGGGATTTAGTTTGATAAATTGCTTTTAAAGGAAAGAGAAAGGTAGCAGTATAAGAATCTAAAGAATAGAGTTGACTTGGGGACGGGTCAGTAAGGAATAGAATTGACTTGGGGATGGGTCAGTGTCAGTTCGACAGTGTTCAGGATGCAGAGTAAATGAGTCAGTAATATCTTTTATTGTTGATAGGAGATAGTTCATATAATCTTAAAAATCTTCATAGGTTCATAAGTGTGAACTAGGCTAATAGCCCAGGAGCTTTTACAAGCCTAGCCCATAGAAGTGCCCTTGCATCGTGCTACCAGATGTTACTTCCCAGTGCCTCTATCAAGTAGAGCCATTGGAGTGATCCCTGGGGTGAAATTTCTATTTCCCATCCACTCATCAAGATTTCTCATGAAGAGGGCCAGTGAGGTGCTCTGCTTGACATGTATGGGAAGTCTATTCCAGAGCATGGGCAGTCACTGGGTTATGAATCTGTCCCTCTAGCATGTTCTGTTGATTGTGGTAATGAAGTTGAGGTCTCTGGAATGTATGGTGTGGAGGGATTGGTATTTCTTTAGATATAGCATTTCTAACACAGTTGGGTCAGACATGGCAGAGATCACCTCTTAGTAGAAGATATGAGACAGAGAATAGCTGGAGTTTTTTGAGTCTGTCCATGCAGGACATGTGTTTAAGGCCTAGGATCCTCTTTGTAAGGTACTTTTGTGGCCTTTCCAGCTGTTGCATGTGTCTAGTGAGGTACATGCCAAAGGGGGCATTATACTCTATGATTGGCCTAATGAGGGAAGGGTAGAGAGAGATGATGACCTCTTTCTTCCTGGATGCAAAACCCATGGTAATGAGATGTGCCACATAGAAGGACTTTCTGACCACAGTGGTAGTGTGGTGGTTGAAGGAGAGGTTGCTGTCAACCTGTGTCACCAGATCTCTTATAACACCTTTAGTGTTCATTGGGCTCCCCCCGATGTGGTAATTAATGGAAACTTAGTTTTTCCCAAAGGGGATGATGACACATTTTTTGGTATTAAGCTTATGGCCATGGTTTCAGCACCAGTCATTGTTCTCAGTGAGGCCTTTCTGAAGTATGTCTACACCACTTGAGGAGTTAAAAATGGCTCCCAGCTTGCAGTCATCTGTGAACTTGGTCAGCCAGAGTCCCTTCGTGTTGGCCTGGACCTTTGAGAAGTAGATGCCAAACAGGAGAGGACCCAGGACAAATCCCTGTGGGACTCCACTTGTGACTGGTCGGCAGTCTGACTTGGAGTCCGCTACTGTCACACTGTGGGTTCTATCTGTGAGCCTATTTGCAACCCATCTAGTGATATAGGGGTTGATGCCTAGTTTGGTGAGTTTATCAATAATTCCTGAGTGGGGAATGGTATCAAAGGCCTTGGTCAGATTGTGGTAGACTGTATGAACTGCCTTGCCCTCATCCACAGCTCCGGTGACTGACTCGAAGTCAACCAGGTTGAGCAGGCATGATCTACCTTTCAGAAAACCAAACTGCATGGGATATAGACTTTGGAGATTCCCTATATCCTTGTTAATTAGGTCCATGAAGATGTGCACCATAGTCTTACTTATCAGACTTGTCAGGCTAATGAGGCAATAATTCCCAGGGTCTGTAGTCGCTCCCCCTTTATGGAGAGGGATGACTGTAGCAGTGTGCCATTTAGTAGGGACAAAGCCTGTTGTTGATTGAACAGGGCACACAGATATGGTGCCAGTTCACTTTGTAGTTCATGTAGAACACATCCACAGATATTGTCGGGTCCCATGGAAGCTGTATTCTTGACCTTGGACAATGCAGCTTTAACCTGTGCTGCAGTAATTCTGGATGTCTGGCATTCCTTCGGTATTGCGATTGGTCCTTTGGGAGGAAGAGAAGGGTAAAGTTGGCACCGAATCTGTCGGCCAATATGTTGGCAATATCTGTTGGCTCAGTATAGGAGGTACCATTGTGCAGTAACTCAGAGAAAATCTGGGTATTGCCCTGGAGATTGTTGATATAACTATAGAAGGCTTTGTGTATGATTTTAGTTCTGCTGCAATTCTGCCTTCATAGCTGGCTTTAGAGGTTTTGTGAGGGATCTCAACTTTGGTTGAAGCTAATAAGGGTGTTTTTCCAGTCTTGGGACTTTTTTTGCAACAGTTTCTTCCTTCTGTTCTAGAGTTTATTAATGGCAGGTGACCACCAGGTTGGCTTCTTTTTTTGGAGGATAGTGTCTTGGTTTTGTTGGGTATGGCTAGTTCCATGCATTTATGCATGTGTTCGTACAGTGCATTGGTGTATGATTTGGCAGTCATGCATCTATTTTCCATTGACATAGGTGCCGTGAAGTTAGCCACATCTGTTTTTAGGAGGCCAAGTCAGCTTTGGAGAAGTTTTTCATGCTGGTTACCTTTGTGGGTGGTGTGGGTGAGATGTGGATTTCAATGGTGATTAGTTTGTGGTCAGATCTAACCAGGGAGGAATTGACTATTGGTGTAGAGTAATGGTAGCCCATGTTTGTAATAACCAGGTCAAGGATGTTTCTTCCTCTAGTGGGGGTAAGAATGAGCTGGTCCAGGGCATTGGAATTGATGAATTCCAGGAAGCGTTGGGCCAGTGTATTGGTGCATGAGTAGTTTTCCCAGTTGATGGAGGGGTATTTGAAGTCACCTAGTATGAGAGTGTTGGGTTGAACCCTAATAGTTTCCAGGGTGCTTAGGAACATGGAGTGAGAGTCTTGGGACATGGTTGGGGACCTATAGCAGGCTATGTACCTGTAGTATCTCAGATGTGTTATGCTGGGCTACTAGTCTGGAGGTGTGCATATCCTTTATGAATATGGAGACACCACTGCCTTTGAAGCTTTGGTCCATGTTCTCAGGCTAAAAGGTGTTGAATGAGTTATAGCCTGGTAGCGCAGGGGTGCTTTCTGCTGCTTTAAACCAGGTCTCCGTTACAGCACAAATGTCGATGTTCTCCATTTTAAGGAGTGCTTTGAGCGAGTGCATCTTGAGATTTAGACTTCTAATGAGCAGCATGACCCTCAGATTGCATTTATTTATAGCTGTTACAGTGGTAATTTGGTCTATGGAACATCACCAAAAAAGATACTATAGGGATTGCAAGAGCCTTAGCCAGTATCTGGAAACCCAGGAGTGATAGATGCAGGCCATGTCTAGCAAAGCATCAAGGTCTGTCAGTCATGTAATCCCAAGCAGACAGATACTGGATCCCCTTAGAATGACACCAGAAACTTAGCCAATTGTTGTATTATGGTATCATTCTGGGCAACGATAGGATGCTGCTCAGGGCTAGAGTCATACCTGCATGGGCCACATAATCCGAGAGCTCCTCCATGTCTCGTTTCATGTAGTCCAGGGAGGTGCGTCTCAGGTTATTCACATCCACATGGATAGTGACAGAGTCATACTTGTACTTGTTGTGGAGTGACCTGAGCGTGTGTGTTATGTGTCGGATTCTGGCACCTGATAGAGAGCTGGCTGTTACCTTCTCCTTATTCAACCTAGTGAGTGGGACATCAGTGGGCCTCACTATCAAGTTACCTATGATTAGTGTATTGGGCAAGTTTTTTACCTTAGGGGCTTAGGTTGAGGGGCATACTGTGTAGGTGAGCTATGTGTCTTGTAGTTTGTGCTGTGTTGTGGTGGTCGAGTGCGTTTCTGCCTTGGAGGTCTCTGCTGTTTGGGTAGATTTCTGTTGAGAGCCACCACAATGGTGGGTGTGTGGTTTGTGTTTTTATGTGACAGCTGTGATAGTAGCTGTTCTAGAGGGCTATGTGTTGCATGTGGTGTGGTGCAGGTGTTGACCTTCTCCTCTTGACCAGCTATTCCAGTCTTGGCTTGAGAGTGCATGGCTTCCAGTTTGGATATATAATTGCATCTCTCAGAAGTCTGAGTGTTGGGCGATAAGAGGAGATTGCTGTCTGCGTACATGAGGCAGTTGCTACACTGCCTCAGAATGCCCAAGTTCACCAGGTTAATAAGAGAAAGCACAGGGAACTGACCTTTAGACATGCCAGGAGGGATGGTCATTATTACTAAGTATTGGAGCTGTTTCCTTATATATTCCTTTTACAAGAAAAATGTCACTCAGGGTGTCTGAGTCTGTACAGATCACTGTCAAACACTTGAGGGGAAATGAATATGTAGACCCTGAAAATTTAAGGATGAAGTATTTAGGCAGACATTCTGAAGTTAGAAAGAAATCAAGCTGTACTTACTGAAAAATAAAGAATTAGCTCGTCAAGAATGATGAAAAGAGGGGAGTCGCATGAATGGCTACTGCCTGGCTACTACTAATGATGGTCTCAGCACAGCTTCACTCTGTTGGGATACAATACTCCTTTGCTTCTTCTCTCACCAGAAGCAAAATGTTAGCACCAATCCCAAGAAGTGAAGCAGGCCACGGCCTGTTTGGTGATCCACAGTCTTGTCCCAGATGATGCAAGGGTCTGCAGGCTTGTAGCCTTTTTCTGGTAGATGCCTTGAATAGCAACCAGACCAATCAGGTACATTAAGTACAGACACTCACTCTCCAACCAGAAAGAGTCAGGAATCAATGCACTCTGCTTCTACTCTCACCATGATCGGAATATAAGCACAGATTCCAAGCTGCCACCTATAAAGCAGTTATTAAGCTTTCTGGTGATCAGCAGTCTTCAGAAAATAATGTAACTGCACTCCTTCTCTCATCAGGAGAAAACAGGAGCACTAATCCCAAGATGACTACTGAGAGGCTGAATGTGGGCTCTCCAGTAACTGTTGGTCTTGCAATAGATGCTTAAAGGTAAGATGAAAAAAATGGTTTATCCTAAACAATGCAGTGTGCACTAGATAACTTAGATGTGAAAGTAGGTAACTTAACTTTTACCTGTCTAAAAAGGTAAGTTTTAGTGGAAAGTCACTATTTTTAAAACAGCAAGATAGATTGAAAGGGGGTGGTCACTTTTGTATTCTGGTACTATGGAATACAGTAGGATGGCCAATAAATTTAAATCGTTGAAGGGGAGTGATTTCACAAAATGATAATGTTGTGCTTACTCACACCAGCCAGTAAAAACAGAGAGGAAATGAGATATATGGTCAAATTAACATAAGGGGTAGGCAACTAGAAAGACAGTGGTGTTTAAGAACACAACAGTAACCGGGCGAGATGGAGGGAAACATTTCTGTCTGACTCACAAAAGACAAGAGTTGTGGTCTCTTTTCAAATTTTAATATGCAGTTAAAAGCAGAATACAAGTAAAACACAGTATAAAGAAAAACAAATCACAGTATACAAAACAGAAAAGGGCAATAAAGTAATACAAAATACAACAAATAAAAAGCAAATTAACCTTTCCCTCACAACAAACTGTAGCAGAGGCTGGGTGAGCCTTTCCAGTAAATGAAATTAGTATTGCTGTTACCCAGATTATTTGGAAGTGTGGTTGAGGTACTGGTAATATTATTGGTGAGTTGCTTTATTTCTTTCCAAAAGAGTATGGACTTTTTAGTGAAAAGTGCTTATTTTGTCTTAGATAGGTTGTTTTTGCACTATTAGTAGATATTTCAGTCTCTTTTCTTTGAATGATTGGCTAGGCTCCATGTTAGTGGTATCCTGTTTCCAGGCCCTGCAGGTGGCATCTCTTTGCTTCATCTTGTTTTAATTTCTCTGTTAACCATGGGCATGTCTGTGCTCTAAACTTTCATCAAGTATGAGAAAAATGGGCTTCCTGAATTTGTGATTGGGGATGAGAAGACCTACAAGGTGTCAGATTGGGAATATAGAGTGGGCAATCAATTTCACTGGGGTAGTTATTAAGGAGTGGAACTTATATATTTTTTGGAAATGGTATGCTAGTTATTATTTATGGTGGATGTTTTATAGTCTTAAAGCACCAAGAAAAAATAAAAGGGTAGTAATCACTTATGGTATTAGGCTGAATATCAATTTGTAAGCATCTGTGTTGTGTATTAGATATAAGACACAGTGCAGAATGAATACGTTAGTTTGTTTGATCTTGTAAGCTAAGGCTATGCAGTTTTTTATAAAGCTTACTGACATCAGGACCAATTACATTAATGCCGAAGACTCCTATTATAATACAGTTTTTAGTGTGTCCATTGTAGAACTTATCAAGGAGGGTTTGTTGTACTGGTATGACTGAGGAAGGAGGTGGTATGTACACTACTGCAGTGAACAGATGCTAATGCCCACCTAATATAATATTACGGTGTATCCAGTCCAGGCTTTCATCATTGATGGGTTCTGATGTTTTGCAGTGTATCGTGTCAACAGATGAGAAGTGTTTGATCAGTAACATAGTTCGTCCACCATTTCTGTTTCCTGTTCTGTTATCAAATATCATCCTATAGTTATTACTAATATAAATGGAAGAATAGAAGCTGTCCTTGGCCCCGGTTTCTGAAATGGTAATAATGTAAGGTTGTTGAAGGGTGAGCCAAGAATTAATTATTGTCCATTTGTTATTAATGCCTCATGCACTGATACTAGCAATTTTTACGTATTTGTTATTTGTAGCAATGTTTGGTGCCTGGTGGTCCTGTCTTAAAATGAATGCCCCTGAAGAGCACTAGTTTTTGAGAGAGAATCTAAAGCTTAGTGAGTAGCTACTTAAGTTTATCTATTAGTGTTACAGTGTTTTGTAGTAGATAGATTCATATGTAAGTACTAGGCTAATTGCCCTTGTGGGGTATTTTAGTCTACTCAATTTCCCTTAAAGGTGAGAATCAAACCCTGTGCCTTGTTTCTGTGAGGTAAACATCTTAACCATTATGCCAGCCTCTAATCCCTTTACAAGGTTTTAATAATGTATTACATTTGAGGGATATATTGTAGAAGTTTTATGTAATCCTAGTAAAATGTGGGTATGGTTATTTGTAGTCGATTAGTAGGTGGCTTATTTGGTTTAGTAGTTAGAGGAATCAATGCTGAGAATGCGTTAGTGAAGAAGTGAGAGCCAAAGGCTGAGGGAAAGAGAGAGCGTTAGTAGTTTCATGCTGCTTGTGAGAATATGGAGGATCTGGTGATGGTGAATATTGGTAGGATGAAACACCTTAGTTTGCAGTAACAGGGAAGAAGAATGTAGTGAGGGCAGTATTTGCTGCCATGGCAGGTTAATTATTGTTGCCAGGGCAAATGGAATTGAGAAGGAATATTTTAGCAGAGGAGAATTAGCTAAATCAGTTAACAGCAGGGGATGTACTGAACAGAGTAAGAGGTAAAAGGATTTAGGATAAGAGGTGTGCCGAGAAGGGTAAGAAGTGAAAGTAGTTACACTAAGGGTAGGGAGAATTGTATAGTAAAGGGAAAGTAAAGTGAACTATCACAGAATATCTAGCACCTAGGCTATTAAAGTATCTGGAGAAGATCCTGACTACCACCTAGGCACAGGAGAGTAATAATAGTGTTGTTTAAGTTGGTTAGTAAAGGAAAAGGATATAAGTGGTGGTAAGCTTATATTATGGGAAGGAGGAATATAGGCTAGATAGTAGATAGTTAAGAGGCTAGATTAAATAGTAGTTTAAAGAAGGGGAACTTACAGCTCTAATTAGGCCAATCAATGAGTATAATGCTCCTTTTGACATGTGTCTGTCTGACATGTGCAACAGCTGCAACGACCAGAAAGATATCTTACCAGAAGGATATAAGGCCTATGCAATATGTCTTACATGGACTGACTTAAAGCTCTATCACTATACTCAGTATCATGCGGACTGGTTTAGAGGTGACTTGTGTCTGACATACAAGGCATCCTCTGACCCATTAATGATGGATTTACTGCACATCAGCAAGTCATATGGCGTCAGAAATACTCAGTCTAGGGATCTAAACCTCTTTTGCAACATCAACAGAATGGTTTGGAGGGACAGATATATCTCATAGAAGATACTACTGTTCTGAAACAGATCCCCCATCCACATAAAACAAAGCTTAACTCTTTCCATATTCAAGCACAACTTGGATCTAAGGATGGGAAACAGAAAATTTACCCCAGGACTGTTCCCTTCACTACTAATAGACAGAGGCAGCTCCTAAATGCTTTTCCCATGCATGGGTTCCCTCAAATTATCTATGGTATGATCCCATTTGGTCTCACTAGGGGTAATATATTATTGATCATGGGATGGTTAAGGCCAATCTAACACCAAACAGGATAGGTTAATTCAAGCACCACAAAGGAAACTGACTAGGCTTAAAATGGCCTGCAAGGGCAGCTAGCCTAGTACTTGACTATGAATCTATGAATTAGGTAATATAACTAGACAGAAATTGGTATTACAGTTTTACAGTGTATCTCCCACATAAGCTGAATAGAAGAAATGTATTCATTTGCCTTTATTTACCTGGAAAGTCCAACTAGAAAGTGCAACTAGACAACTCCCCTTTCAATTAGCTTTCCTTTACAAAAATTGAAAACTGGCTAGCACAATCTAAGCTACCCCTAAATTGAAAGAATCCCTCCCCAAAAAATAATGACATTTTCACCTCCAAGCCAATAATCAAACTATTGTGGTGAAAAAAATTCTGAGTCAGTAATAATAGAACTGAGTTAGTTCAAAATACAAAACTTCTGGGAATAATAACAGACCACAGATTAAGATTTCATAGGTACATCTAACACGCAGTTCAAAAAACTCTGAAGCTCTGAAGATGGCTGCACTCTGATCAACAGTTTGATTCAGCTCTCCCAGTGTGAAAAAAAAGAAACTGAAAGATAGGGGCCAAGATCTCTATCACTTTTAGTAAACTTAGTTACTGTCTAGTAAGTACACTGCCTGGATGCTAGCAAAGAAGAAACTTAGAGACCCTGAACGAAAATCAACTAGAAAGGGTGAAAAGAAAACACTAGCTGGGAAGAATTCTGCAGCTGTTTAGCAAAAAGCAGTTCAAGCTCTAGCTTTGGTGCAAGTCACGGCTTCCAGTAACGTAGAGTTAAGAATAAGTCAAATGTGCTCAGAGCTGATTAAAATAAACAAAACACTAAAGGAGTATGTCAGCTCAAATAAAAAAGGGTGAAGAAATGGGAAAAGCTTTAAACAGCTAACTCAGATGAGCAGATGAAACTACAAAAATCAGAGGTTGAAATGAAAAGACTGGCTGAGTATTAGACCACTCAAGAAGTAATGTTTCAAAAATGGTAGAGTTGGAGAATGGAGCACACAGGGAAAACCTGACATTTTCCTGCCATATTAGAGAAATTGGAAGGAACAGACTGCATAAGTTTTATGAAAGCACAAATAAGTAACTGGACTGGTATTCTAAAGTGGGATTTGGTAATTGAAAGGGCACATCATGTTACAAACCTGGCTATGAGAAAGCAGACAAGACCGTATTAGCAAGGATGCAATCACACCAATAGAAAGAACTGATCCTAACAAAACTGTGAAGGAAATGGCACTGTAATGAAAAGATTGGAAACACCAGAGTGTTTGTGGAAAATTAGTATTCACTGTATACCAGGCAGAAGAGAAGCAAATTGATACCAGCAATCAGGGAATGTCGAGAAGCAGGTGTGAGATTCAAACTGTTGTACCCAGCTGTCTTCATGTTGAGTTGCTGAGGTGGGGGTGGGGTGTAAAATTGCACAGATTATAATATATGTAGAGATGACGTGTTCTGTCTTACTTTTGCATAAGTGAATGTCTGGATTAAGGCACTTGGCTTAATCTAATAACAAGTATTTTGTGTAAGCAAGTAAATAACATGAAACAATGTAATGAAAACTTTACCATTGGCAAATAAATGTTTGGTTAAAGTTGAGAGGTTTACAGAACTGTAGATTTGCTATTTGTGATTCCATGGAGACAAGCTGAATATAGGTGAAAGCAATAAAAGTCAGAACCCTTTTTAAGGCTAAAGGTTAATGGTTTCTGAAAACATATAATCTGTTTTTCACATCTGGGAGAGAAATGGAAATAAGACAATATTAGACTGCAATTACTCTTAAGAAGGAGCACATGATGTAACATATGTCTTAGCATGGACAATCATAATGTTAGATTAAGTTTTGCCTGTGTGTGCAGCTGTCAGTTTGGAAAATGTATTCTTATCAGGAGGGTTAAACTTTATTGGTTATGGGGGTAGTCTGTGAGTATATTTTGTTTTCCTTTGAGTGTTTTCATTAGTACAAAAAGACTTGTAAAATGTTACATAGGTTCAAATGGAGATGACAAGAAATAATCAAGAGATCAACCTGCAAAATATTAGTGGGTGTATATAACACAAAAGCCAGAAACAGACATTTGAAAAATAAAAAAAAAACTAAAGCTAGAAACAGACATTTGAAAAAAAACTGTCATATATGATAGGTGGGAATAATAACTTCTTATCATAATGGCTAGACTAAACATATTATTTTGGAATGTGAATGACCTCACAGGTATAAACAAAAGGTAAGAGTACTGAATTATATTAAGAAATGCAGAGTGCAAATAGCAATGCTACAGTAGAAACATTTGGAAAGATGCAAGCATGTGAATTTGATAAAGAAAGGATTTCAAGCTGGATATTCAGCAGAATATCAGGGGCAAAGGAAAAGGGGGAGTAGTTATACTAATCATTAGAAGAGCACCAACAGTGATAAAAGTGGGAAAGAGATAGTAATAATAGATTTATGGTAATAAGGGGCTACTGGCAAGGGAGGAGAATTATGCTAGCATGTATTTATATTCCACCTAAAACTGCTATTACAGAACCTAAGAAAATAATCAGCTTTCAGCAGGAAATATTACTTATAGATGGGGACTGGAATTTAATTTAGAACAGTGAGGATATATGTGGGAGACCTAGCAGGGAAAATATAATAAAAGTGAGTAGATTTCTGAAGAAACATTTGCAAATATTTGGTATAGAACTCAGACAGAATTTATATATTATTCCCAAAGGTACAATACCTGGGCTAGACTAGACAGATATTATATTTCAGAGGAACATGTGCATTTAATTGAAAACTCCAATACATATCCTATTACTATTTCAGATTATGTGCCAATAACAATGAAGATATAACTACAGGATAATGAAGTAAAAATGAGACACTGGTGCTTCCCCCACCTACTTATTAAAAAGAGGAATTTAAGGAATGGGTAGTGGAAATTATTTGAGAATTACCAGGGAAGATAGAAATTTCATCAGAATTTATAGCTAGTGAGTGGCCTAAAATGAAAGTGCAGTTTAAAAATAGGGTAGAAATAAAAGAAAAAGAGATACAGTTAAGAAGTAACAAGAATTATTTAGAGGGTCTGATAAGGGAAAAGTACTGCAGAATAAAAGGAATCTCACAGAACAAGAAGAGGGGCAACTATAGAGTGCTAAAGTGAAAATAAGAGAGTATCTGGATAATATGCATCAGTTTAGAAAGACTGCTGTTAAGCAACTGTTTTTATGATAACTCCAGAGCACAAAAACTCTTAACACAACAACCTAGGCAACATAAATTAGAAAGGGTTGTTGCCAAACATAGCAGGCCTATAACAAGAAAAATAACTAGAGATCATGTATGTTTTAGAGATATTTCAGAAATTATATGAAAATATGTATAAAGCAGACAAATGTTGACATGAAGGAAAAAGTACAAATGGAAATATTTATGGAGACATAAGTATGCCAAGGTTAGAGATAGATGAGGCTAAACAATTAACAGCTAAGGTAGGAGGAGATGAGATAAAAATGGTGACTTATAATCAACCTGCTGGAAAGTCTCCAGGAGAAGATGGTATTCCTGTGAAGCTTGAAAGCTAGAAGGGAAGAAAGTGATAAAGATCTGGAAGGTTTTGTTTAACAGTATTTTGAAAAGAGGCAAAGCACCGACATCCTGGAAGAAAGCTGTGGTGGCTGTAATACCTAAAGACTGACCAATCAGACCCAGCTTAATATAGACACATTTCAAAGTTAAATGATGAGTTTAAAATATTTATGTTTATAATAGCTAAAAGAATGGCAAAGGTTTTTCCAAAATTAGTAACAATGAAAATTGTCAAAAGACACAAAAGAATTATCCAAAAACCCAAGAAAATAAAATAAAAAACTTCTGGACCACATAGTGAAGGCTGTAGAATACAAACTTTAATAAAATTAAACCAAACAACGTGTTTCCAAAATTAATAGATATGGATCACTGTGGTTTGGAGGGGAGGCAAACATTTGGCAACATTAATAGAATAATGATGATACAGAGAGAAATAGAGTATAAGAAAATACTGCTGTTGGTGGTGGGTCTTGATACAGAGAAAGCATTTGACAGAGTAAGCTGGTATTTTATGAGGAGGTTAATGGAAGGATTTCAGTCCCTGATACAATTGTTGTGTCTTTCGGCTTTTCCCGGTTAGGGGTTGACACAGCAGAACTCAGGTCCGCTAATGATTGGCAGTAGATTTTTACGTGCTGAGTTGCCGGCCCTGACACACAACCTTCAACGAAGGTACGCCCATTCATGCATGTCTCCACACAGAAGACGCTTTAGCTGAGAATCGAACAGGACAACTTCTTACTGTGAGGTGACAACGCAGTCCCTGATACAATAATGAGCTTAATTATGAGGATATATGAGGGATCAGAGGTAAAAATTAAAGTGGAAGGCTTCCTCTCTGATAAGTTGTATTGGAATAGAGGAACCAGGCAGCGGTGTACTCTTTTCCCTTCATTATATTGTGTTATATTAAAGCCATTGGCAAAGAAAATAAGGGACTCAGAAATTGAAGGATATAATTAGTATGGTATTCAAGAAAACTTGGCTTTATTTGCAGATGATATTATTTTATACCCAATAAGACAAGAAAGAGACATCTCCGTGTTGTGAAACATTCTGAGACAGTTTCAAGTTTTCTCAGGATATAAAATTAATGAAGACACAACAAAAGATGTAGTCACATGAATTGGTTCTATAATTCCCATATTTATGGGGGCACAATAAAATGTATTTAGGAGTATGGGTTAAAAAGATTCTGTTATGGCAGCTAAGTATATTTGGGAAGAGACTAAACAAAGGATAGTACAAAAACCGAGAAGCTGAAAGCTCTTGTTTATAGATATGGATAACAAGATATAAGCAGTGAAATGTTTTTAATCCCTTTAGTTTTATATACAGGTCAGGCATATTTTTTATCAATTTGAGGATTAATTATGGACAATAACTAATAAAGAGTTAAAGGATTTTACCTGGGAGGGGAAGAGGGTATGGTTGAAGTGGGATCCTTCCAATAGAACAAAGTGGTTTAGGATTGCCTGATTTTAAGAGACCTGAGGTTTTCTGCCATATCACAACACAAGCAGAAAGCTATAATTTAAAGTGGAAAGGGATGATGATGAAGCAGGGTAAAAATTCAAGAAATATGTAGAGAGTGGGATTTTGGATGCAGATCCTTAACGGGAATAACAACAGCCATACATAATATTATATTCATAAAGTAATAGAAAGGATTCTAAGAACTAAGCCAATGCAAGAATGGAGAAAAGATTTTCTGCTAATGGGGTGACTGCAGTTAGGGGTACAGAGAATAGGCAAAAGGGGGCTGGAATTTACTGGAGAAAATTGGCAAATGAACCAAGGAAGTGGGAGCCAATAACTAGAGAGGGAAAGGTAATAGAATGGGAAGAGGCCAAGAAGTCATTTGGACTGCAGGCTAGAGAGTGCTTTCCCTATCAGGGACTGATATCAGAGTATAGGCAAAGAGACAGGGATAGGGGAATCCTAAGTAAGAGATCTGCTGTTGTAGATTTTTTAGTTGAATCTGGACCAGAAGCTGATGTTATGAAAGGAACAATTAGTAGGACATATAAAATATTGCACAATAATTATATTAATCAATCAGAGGAAGTTAGAAAAGACTGGAAGAGTGATTGGATAAGAAATTCAAAAGGAAACAATGAAAGAGCATATGTGTGGCTCCTGAATATGCAACAGAGTCTGGAAGATGCAGGAATTTTGCCTGAATGTATTTGCATAGGTATTTTTATATCCCAAGCAGACTCCAAAGAATTTTCCTTAGGTAAATGGCAAATGTTGGCGGTATGATGGGAAAGAAAGGATAACTGTGAAACATATGTTTTGGGAGTGTAATGAGCTGGCAGACTTTAAAAAAATATGTACAGAATAGTCTATCAGAAATATTGGGTGAGCAATTGGTTGTAACTAAGGAAATGATTTTTGAGCTGGGATAAAGGATCTGAGTTCCATAGACATAGAAAGGCCTTGTTAAGTTTCATTCTGGTGGTTGCCACAAAATCAATTACTAGAATGTGGAAATCAAAGTGTAAACCAGCTGGATTTCAAATAGTGAATATTGTAACAGAGATAAATGAACTGGAAGTAGAATCTGTAGGAAATGGTACAAGCAAACTACATAGTAAAAATGGCAATTGTGGGAACAATACATGCAGAATATATTAGAAGAGGAGTGAGGTTTAAGGGAAAGTAGGAACTGAGCAATTTATGTAATGCTGGATTGATGATAATTGTATAAAAGCATGCATGTGATGCATAATGTTTGTAACTGTGAACATGTCACCATGGCTTGTTTTCTTTTATATAAATGTGTGTTTGCCCATGTCTTAAGTGAAAATTCACTAACGATGTTTAAAAAGTATGAATCATAAACTAGAGCTCTTTATAAAGTGGAACCTTTCCTAATAAAATATGCACATAAGACTATAGCTCAGGCTTATCTACTCCGTAGCCTCCTATATGCCTCATCAGTTTTCAGTAACCTACAGTCCTCTCAATAAATAAAACTGCAAAGCTTGCATGCAACCACATTAACAAAACATATAACTGGCTGGAGATATCTCATCTACTAGTCTATTCTTATATTAAGGCTGCCCACAACCTGCCACAAGCCAGTTATTAAAATGGTACAATCCCCCTAGAGAAATGCACTCAATAAACCAACACCTATTACTCACATAACTGGCCATATTTTCCTGTATTTTTACACTCACTACTAAATAGTCTCATATTTTAATGGCCAGTGCTACACTTCACAGTCTTGAAGTACTACAGGCTATGGTTATTTCAAAAATGAACATATAATAAAGACATTTCTTGTGTTTATTTTCATTTTGACATTTCCTCTGATGCCCGTATTTCTGCTTGACTTTTGTGCTTCTGGTTGCTTCTCATTCCAAAGTGCAATAACAAAGTAAACTAGTTTTATATACCAAGCAAAGCCTGGGAAACCATCTATTATTCCTTCTGACTCCTCTTTTCCATTAAAAGGTTCCGAGTGTCTTATATTTTTCCATTAAACGTTAACTTCTCATATTTTCAACTCAATTTGCTCATCTGCTACTTTCCATTTCTTTAATAAAACAATAGTCTCTACGAATGTATAGATAACTTAGATCTTAACAATGGCCCAGACAGTTCAATTACTGCTAATTTTATCTTTGACAATTATTTTATACATGAAGTATTAGAATTGTTACAACTGGTTCATGAAAATTTAGCCTTCCTGTGTTCTTGGCAAATGATACTTCTATTAACAAAGCTTAGTGTACTTCCCAGAGTATTTTTGACTTGGCTTGACTTCTTCCTTCCTGAGTTCTGAGAGTTTGGGATCATATAAACCCAAGGCAATATTCTGTCAATTGTTTCTATCTCACAGTGGTACACTGCAATCCATCAGGAATATTTGGGCCATTCTTTAATGCTGTCTGTCCACTTTCATTTCTGTCATCCTCTTAATCATTTTCCTGACACTTTGTCTTGTAATATCAATGCTGACAATTTTCCTGCTGTCATGATGTCACCAAAATAATTTAGTTTCTGTCAAGCAATCACATTTACAAGCTGATGTCCTGTCCAAAGTCCCAATGGCACATAGGTTCATAGGTGTGTATTAGGCTAATGGCCCTGGAGCCTTTACAAGCCAAGTCCATAGAAGTGCTCTGGCATCATGCCGCCCGACATTAGTTCCCTGTGCCTCTATCAAGTAGAGCCACTGGAGTGACCTCTGGGGTGAACTTTCTATTTCGCATCCACTCATCAAGATTTCTCTTGAAGAGGGCCATTGAGGTGCTCTGCTTGACATGTATGGGAAGTCTATTCCAGAGCATGGGCAGTCTCTGGGTTATGAACCTGTCCCTCCAGCATGGTCTGTTGACTGTGGTAATGAGGTTGAGGTCTCTGGAGCGTGTGGTGTAGAGGGATTGGGATTTCTTTAGATGTAGCATTTCTAACAGAGCTGGGTCAGACATGGCTTTGTGCGTCAAGCAGAAATTGCCTCTTAGTAGACGATATTAGACAGAGAATAGCTGGAGTTTTTTTGAGTTTGTCCATGTAGGACATGTGCTTAAGGCCTAGGATCCTCTTTGTGAGGTACTTCTGTGGCCTCTCCAGCTGTTGCATGTGTCTAGTAAGGTACATGCCAAATGGAGCATTATGCTCAATGATTGGCCTAATGAGAGAAGAGTAGAGAGAGACGATGACCTCTTTCTTCCTGGATGCAAATCCCTTGGTAATGAGATGTGCCACATAGAAGGACTTTCTTACCACAGTGGCAATGTGGTGGTTGAAGGAGAGGTTGCTGTCCACCTATGTCCCCAGATCTCTTATAATGCCTTCAGTATTCAGTGGGCTCCCATCAATGTGGTAATTAGTGGGAACTGATTTTTTCCCAAAGGGGATGATGATGCATTTTTTGGCATTGAGCTTAAGGCCATGGTTTCGGCACCAGTCATTGGTCTCAGTGAGGCCTTTCTGCATGATGTCTATATCACTTGGGGAGTTAATAATGGTTCCCAGCTTGCAGTAATCTGGGAACTTGATCAACCCTATGTGTTGGCCTGGTCTTCTAAGAAGTAGATGCCAAACAGGAGAGGACCCAGGACCAATCCCTGTGAGACTCCACTCATGACTGTTCGGCAGTCTGACTTGGAGTCCGCTACTTTCACACTGTGGGTTCTATCTGTGAGCCAATTTGCAACCTGCCTAGTGATATAGGGGTTTATGCCTAGTTTGGTGAGTTTATCAATAATTCCTGAGTGGGGAATGGTATCAAAGGCCTTGGCTAGATCGAATTAGGCTGTATGAACTGTCTTGCCCTCATCCACAGCTCTGGTGACTGACTCAAAGAAGTCAACCAGGTTGAGCAGGCATGATCTAACTTTCACAAAACCAAATTGAGTGGGATCTAGACTTTGGATATTCCCTATATCCTTGTTAATTATGTCCATGATGATGCCCTCCATAGCGTTACATATCAGATTCATCAGGCTAATGGGGCGATAATTCCCAGGAGGGATGACTGTAGCATTGCGCCATTCAGTAGGGACAAAGCCTGAGGTGAGGCTGTGATTGAACAGGCATACAGATGTGGTGCCAGTTCACTTTGTAGTTCATGTAGAATACATCCAGGGATATTGTTGGGTCCCATGGAAGTTGTATTCTTGGCCTTGGACAATGTAGCTTTAACCTGTGCTGCAGTAATGCTGGGTGCCTGGCATTCCTCTTGTATTGTGATTGGTCCTTTGGGGGGGAGGGGTAAAGTTGGCACTGAATCTGTCGGCCAGTATGGTGGCAATATCTGTTGGCTCAGTATAGGAGGTACCATTGTGCAGTAACTCAGAGCAAATCTGGGTATTGCCATGGAGATTCTTGATATAACTATAGAAGGCTTTTTTAGTGTATACTGCAATTCTGCCTTCATAGCTGGATTTAGAGGTTTTGATGAGGGATCTCAACTTTTTGTTGAGGCTAATAAGAGAGTTTTCCAGTCTTGGGACTTCACCTTTTTCTGCAACAGTTTCTTAATTCTATTGTAGAGTTTATTAATGGCAGGGGACCACCAGAATGGCTTCCTGTTTTTTTGGAGGAGAGAGTCTTGGTTCTGTTGGGTATGGCTAGTTCCATACATTTAAGTCTGGCAGCTCTAGGTTCTTTCCCACAGAATAAGGACACAGTAGTTATTAATGGGGCAACTAGGCCATGTGAAAACAAAAAACACCATATCAATTAAAATATATAACCCATGATTCATTGTAACAACTCAGCCATAATCCTTTGTTAAAAAGTAAAGACTATTTCCCTATGAAAAACGGTGAATGCCATAATCTCACAAATCCTAGCAATGTTCACAACACATAAGAACTACTGATTTGTCATACTCAAGGATTATGGTTTGTTTGGATGAAGTGTTGGTGTACTACAGTGTAGCAAGTCGAGGGTGTAGCTACCAATACAACAGAAGTTGGAAAATGTCATGCACAAAGACATTTGTTCTTTAGTAGGAGGAGGAAAAAAAGTCAGACTTTTTGGTTCTGTGCTGCATTATAAGAAAAGTATTTTTAAAACAAATACAGTACCTTTTGCCAACATTCACGATAAAACACATATCTTCACACTGTAGACACTGGTCATAACAAAGTAGTTTAAATGTCTATTAAACGTTCTTTGAACTAGATGTGAGAGGCCAGTTCATAGACACCTCAGGGAAACAGTGGGATAGGATCTGTTACCACCTGGACTAAAGACTGGAAGCCTTAAAACATGCAGTTCAGCTAGTTTATTTTGTAGAGCATTAACACCTACTGTTAAAGAGGTAAGAGTTGCTATAAGAACACAAATCAGAGTAATCTGAAGAAAAAAGTGAAAATGAAAAGCTGTGTAAGATGCCTTTGAGTCATTCTACAGTCATTCTATTTACATGGAATTTAGTGAAAACGGAACTTGGAATGCTGAAAAGACCCAAAAGCACAATAGTTCCTTAACGCAACTTTATTATAAAACAAACAGCGTTTTCGCTACTCTCAGTAGGTAGCTTCTTCAGAGGAAGTTAAAACATGAAAAGAGCGCCAAACTTTTTAGCCTAATAAATATTCTCAATGTCGTTACATCACTTCCTGAAGTTTGTAAACAACATTTCGGGCATAAAACATTTTAAAAAGAATGCTTTTACAAGCTTTTCAGACGTACCGCATTTTAACCAGAATACTTTTACAAAAAACTTTTAAAATAAATTTAAAAAATGAGTACAACCGAAAATAATTAGTACATCCAAGATTAATTTAAAAACAATTATACACAAAATATAAAATATATATCTGTATAAAAATCAGTGGTAAACCAACCTATTTAATTTAGTCAAAAAAGTCAGTATTCATAAGAGTCTGAATATGAATACGTACCTATTGAAAAATGTTATGAAAAGTACATAAAGTTGTATAATAAAAGTGTATATATAAAACAACATGAATGTACAACATCCAAATCACTTACAATGAGAAGGGGGTGTATAGCATGATGTTTATACTTATATAAATCTATAAATGGGTGCGCAACAAAATAACCAAAAAGAAAGTATCATAATATGTAAGGTATAGTAATAATGACCAAAATCAAAAAAGGTTCCATAATTGGTTATATCAAATAAGATTTATATTTTAATACTGGTGCTATGTTACAGCTTTCATTAAGTCCAGGTAAATTAAAGGCGTCAAGCTTAAGTTGCCATACCAGTTCACGGTTCTCTAGCAAAAGAGAAATTGGTCCACCTCTGATAGTAATGGGTATATGATCTATACCCATAAAAAGGAAACTATGACCTGAGTTGCTCACAATGTGCTTAGCTAACGCATTTTCGCATTTCCTGTTCCTGATGGCATAACAATGCTGGTAAATGCGTTCCTTAAATTTTCTGTCGGTCTTTCCGACGTAGAAAGCTGGACAGCAAACGCAAAATGCCACATAAATGATTGATTTAGTGTCACAGTTGATTTTAAATTGGATGTCATATTTTCTCTGCCCTATACAAAAAGAACTACCTGTCTTTATAACATTGCACCAGTTACATAAGCCACATGCAAATGAACCCTTAACTCTATTATAAGTGTTACTTCCTGAACCCCTCTGCAATAATTCTTTAATGTTACTTCCTCTCTTACATACTATTCGCGGTTTTGCCCCCAGTTTCTCCAATAATAAGGGGTTGCTGGAAATGAAATGCCAATTCTTATCAATAATTCCTGCAATATGCCTGGAATTTAAATTAAAAGTAGTAATAAAACTACTTGTATACCCCGGCATATTCGTTTCCGAAGTGGTAACATTCGAACTCCTAATAAGAGTAGAAACTGAGGTGTCCAGAACGTTCATTGTGTTGCTTAAAGACAGACATTAATCCTCAAATGTAGTACCTTCTTTTGGGAGTCTAATAGGATGTTCATAGCAATATTAAACATCATTTCAAAAGTTGGTAATTTCAGGACAGAACTACATGGGTATACACATAACATTATATAATGATGTCTTAAATTGTCTCTATAGTGCACTGATGTGTCTTCTCTTGTTGTAAATCTAGCAAAACATATTTTTGTTAAGTACATTAGCTGTGTCCTGTAGCTGTATGTGGTGCTTCATTTGGGCAGGACAGTTGCAAATCAATAGATTGTTCTTGCATCCCATCTTGCATGCTGACATTCTTGAATTCCTGAGTCCTCACCCAGCCCAGCCACAATACTGACAGCAGAATAACAACTGCCCCAACCATGCATCAGCAAGTTTTTTTTTCCTTGTGAAAGAGAGAACCTCCTCCAGCTTGGCTTATTTTCCTGACTCACTGCTTTATGCAGTTTTTTTATACTTGTAGTCAGCATTCAGTGGTTCTATCTGCCTGACTCCAGACTTTCTGGATTTGTGTCTTGTAAATTTGTAATTATTTTTGTGTGATCACTGTGTCTATACTCAAGCTCATTTAGGTAATATCTGCTGCAGCAATCAAGCACTGCCTATTAGACATGTTAATGATATGTTCGGAGTGGGACTAAAGCCAGCTCTGAAGCAGTTGTAAGAAAACTTTAGTAGCCTGTGGGTAAGTGTGATGCTCCTGCACTGGCCCAGTAATCAAGGAGCTTTCATCATCACCACTAGGACCAGTGAGGGACATGCACATTGGAAGGATGACAAGCAAACACACAACAAAGTACAATTTCCATTAAGAGCACACAGACATTGGATCTGATTTTACATGTGCATCTGTAGTGATTCCCTTTACACGACATCGGATCTGATTTGTATATATGCATTGTTAATGATTCCTTGTGCGTGAGATCGAATCTGATTTCCATCTGTGCATTGGTTATGATTCCCTGAGCATGACATCAGATCTGGTTTGCATATGTACATCGTTAATGATTCCCTCTACATGACATCAGATCTGGTTTGCATATGTGCATCTGTAATGATTCCCTTTGCATGATATCTGATATTGTTTGTATATGTGCATCGCTAATGATTCCCTGTGCATGACATCTGATATTGTTTGTATATTTGCATCAATAATGATTCCCTGTGCATGACATCAGATCTGGTAATGATTCCCTGTGTATGACATTGTATCTGATTTGTATATTGGTAATGATTCATGACATCTGATCTGATTTGTACATGTGCATTGGTAATGATTCCCTATGTATGACATTGGATCTGATTTTACATGTGCATCTGATCTGGTTTGTATACTTGCATCAGTAATGATTCCCTATGCATGACATCCGATCTGGTTTATGTATGTACAGCTGTAATGATTCTATGTGCATCACATCAGATCTGATTTGTATATGTGCATTGATAATGATTCCCAGTGCATGACATCAGATCTGATTTATACATGTGCATCAGTAATGATTCCCTGAGCATGACATCGGATCTGATTTGTATCTGTGAGTCAGTAATGATTCCCTGAGCTTGACATCGGATCTGGTTTCTATATGTGCATCGATAATGATTCCCTGTGCGTGACATTGCATCTGGTTTGTATGTGTGCATCAGTAATGATGCCCAGTGCATGACATCGGATCTGATTTATACATGTGCCTCAGTAATGTTTCCCTATGCATGATGTTGGATCTGATTTGTATACATGCAGCGGTAATAATTCTCTGTGCATGAGATCAGATCTGGTTTGTACATAAGCACTGGTAAGGATTCCCTGTGCATGACATCTGATCTGGTTTGTATATGTGCATCAGTAATGATGCCCAGTGCATGACATCGGATCTGATTTATACATGTGCCTCAGTAATGTTTCCCTGTGCATGACATTGGATTTGGTTTATATATGTGCATCTGTAAGAATTCTATGTGCATCACATCAGATCTGATTTCCATATGTGCATTGGTAATGATTCCTTGTGCAAGACATCCGATCTGATTTGTACAGGTGCATTGGGAATGACTCCCTGTGCATGACATCTGATTTGATTTGTATATGTGCATCAATAATAATTCCCTGTGCATGACATCTGATCTGATTTGTATATGTGGACTGATAATGATTCCCAGTGTATGAAATCAGATCTGATTTATACATGTGCATTAGTAATGATTCCCTGTACATGACATCATATCTGGTTTATGTGTGTGCATTGGTAATAATTCCCTGTGAATAACATCAGATCTGGTTTGTATATGTACATTGATAATGATTCCATATGCATGGCATCGGATCAGGTTTGTATATGTGCATTGGTAATAGGTCCTTGTGCATGACATCTGATCTGATTTGTATATTTGAATCGGTAATGATTCCTGGTGCATGACATTGGATCTGGTTTGTATATGTGCATTAGTAATGATTCTCTGTGCAGGACTTTGGATCTGATTTTCATATGTGCATCCATAAAAAATCCCTGTGTGTGACATCAAATCTGAGTTGTATCTGTGCACCGGTAATGATTCCCTGTATATACTGTGTATGACATTGGATCTGATTTGTACATGTGGATTGACAATGATTCCCTCTGCATGACATCAGATCTGATTTGTATAGGTGCATTGGTAATGACTACCTGTGCCTGACATCTGATCTGATTTGTATATGTGCATCAGTAATAATTCCCTGTGCATGACTGTTAGAGAAATATGTATTAATATGTATGTTTAGTGCTTATTAGAAGCTAAAAGAGTTAACACATTTCATTCTATTTTATGTACAGCTTAATTCTGTATGAAATTATAA
Source organism: Protopterus annectens (assembly GCF_019279795.1). Lineage (NCBI taxonomy): Eukaryota > Metazoa > Chordata > Ceratodontiformes > Protopteridae > Protopterus > Protopterus annectens. The sequence continues at coordinate 528,642,375 of NC_056730.1, read as the reverse complement.
AATGATTTTTCAAACCACAGTATGCTTTCTGAAACTGCAAGATGCACCCTGACCTAGTATATGCTAGCACAGCAAAATTCATGTTTATGCCTTTTGGAAATGTACTGAGAAGCAGGTGATTATCTGCTAGGTCAGGAAAATGTATAAATAGTGTATGAATAGAACAATACTGTTTTCTATAATATGATTGAATATGAACAATCAGCTCTGTTCGTGTTATGAGAACATGCACAGCTGCGGAAAAGAAGAGATACATGAAACAAAAGACTGCTTGAAGAATCTGTACTTGCTTTGTGCTCGAATTAGCTATAGTACCTTGAATGGTAACATAACATAGTGGGAAGCTGTATCTAACCGGTGGTCACCAAGGCCACATTGTTTCTCTTAGGAAGTTTTTCATAAAATTGATAGTGCAAGCAGAAAATCATGGACAAACAGCTGCTATGAAATGATGATGTTAAAACTTGTGATCTGTTACGTCAGATTGGTAGGCAATGTCTTATTAGAAAGTGTATAAAGATGGACTTACTTCCTGATTTTAGTTAGACAAACTCTGTATTAGCATGTTTTTGTCTCCTTGCTGCAAGATTAAAGTGCCTTAACCTGAACCTGCCGTGTATTGATCATTTTTGAAGTTTATTTTTCCTTTGACAGATTGGTCCTTCGAGACGGAAAACTCTCGCTCTAGCTCAGGTCAGATGGGTCCGATGGCATGAAACCGTACAGGGAAGAGGCAACATCGGTTGTTCTGCTCTGAAAGACCTCCGACTGAATTGTCGTTCAAAAGAGGCCAGCCACTGTTTCTGATCTGCGATTGGAGGACGAGTCAATGGTTCCAGCAGTGAGACGATTAATCACGGAGGCTCAGGTAAGGAGGAATTTACCTTTTCTTTGTTTCAGATCAGGGACTTGTTACAGTATTTGTTTTTGTCAGGAAGATTTTATATAAATCAGGGACAAAAAAGATTGCTGTCTTGTCATAGATCAGGGAAACAGGATAGGTAGGCAGTTATTCTAGATAAACTGCAAAAAAGAGAAAATCGTGGTACCACATGATAAGAAGGATTACGTAACAATTTCTAACTAAGTTAAGATAACATGGGAAATAAGTGCACAAAAAGATCCCGAGATCCGCCATTAACCGAAGACGCAAAATACATGCAATTACAATTTGCCGATAACGTTAGGTATTATACAAAATGGGTTAATAAATACAAATTTGATGGAAAATTAGATAAACCTTCACTTATCAAACTTGTCAAACAACTTAAAACAGACGCAAAAGGTCAGGTAAAAAAGCAATGTCAGTTGGGAGTTCCTCAGGCACACAGGTGGCTTGAGGAAGCAAACCGCAGGGAACAAAAGAATAAAAATTCAAAAGCAATGTTTTTAGACAAAGAAGACAATAACTTGGTAATAGCATCGGCCCATCCACCCCCTCCGCTCCCCTTACCAGAATATGAAGCAAGTGGGCAAGCAGAACCACCTCCGCTATACCCAACTGTCCCTGCGAAATCAAAACCGTTTGTCAGAGATCCTGTCGAGACTAGGTCTTGAACACACAACTTAAGAGGGGATATTGAATTGTATAAAATAAATAAAAATTCACAAGCTATGAGTGAAGAAGAGATATGTCCACTTATAGAAGTACCAAATCCACAGGCAGGACAGGCAGGACAGGACCCAACTCTTCTAGTATATAGACCGTGGACACTGGAGGACATCCTGAAAGCTACAGAGGGAATTCCCCATCCAAAAGTTAATTTTAGAAAATTCTTAGAAGACTTGCAGGGCATGAGGTTAAGTTACCATTTAAATGGAGAGGAAGTAGAGAAACTAGTCAGACAAATCGTAGGTCCAGATTAGCACATGATCAGTGGCAACTGGAATCCCCATGACGCAGAACATAGGCCACTCCCACATAGTAACGCAGAACTGGATAACAGAGTGAAAGGTCTGACAGACCGAATCTCTGAGAAATGGAAGCCTAGGGCTGACTGGACTTGCATTAATCAATGCATCCAACAAGAGGGTGAAACTGTTGATAGATATTATGCCAGATTATTAGAGTGTTTTAATAACCATTGTGGAATGCAGGTACCTGAAGACCAAACACGATTCCCCATATGAGTAGCAACTAAAGAACGCATTTTTGAAGGGTAGTATTGCACCCATAAGTAGTTTTATTACAAAGCACATGGTAGACCATCGAACGAGTAGATTACAGTCATTACTTGAATATGTAAGACATGCTGAAAGGCATTTTAATAGCAAAAAGAAAAAGAAAACTCAAGTATTTGCAGTAGAAGACGGAGCAGAAGTCTTTGTAGTACAGTCCGGGAAGAAGGGTAAGAAAAATGCTAAGGGAAACAAACAATCTGATAAGCGATCAGAGGAGTTTGAAGAGAGAAAGAAAAGGGGTGAATGTTTTAAATGCAGAAAAAAAGGACATTTGGCAAGGGATTGCAGGCAAAATAAGAAGGTAACCACGGAAGATAAGGAGGGTGAGGACTGACTATATGGTAGTCAGGAATCACTAGAAAGAAATGACCAAGAAAAGACAAATGTGAGTGTGATAGAGGTAGTAGAGGATGTGATAGAAGAAAAAGAGGATGTGCATGAAATCACAGATAATGAAGAAAATGAAATCTTGGATTTAGCATTATTGAGCTTACAGCTCTACTTAGCAGACACAAAACCGGAAGTTACACTTCTGGTAGAGGGGAGGGAAGTTAAATTCCTGTGTGACTCAGGGGCTTCACGGACCCTGATACATCCTTCCAAACTACCAGAAAATTCAGAATCACTTGATTACATATTAGTGAAAGCAGCTAATGGACAGCTGTATCGGGAGCTACTCTCCCGCAACATAGCAATAACTGACCCTGTTTCAGGGATGACCCAGAAAAGCAAAATTATTGTTTCTGCAAAATGCCCAGTAAATCTTTTGGGCAGAGACCTTATGCAGATATTTGGCATAGCAGTAGTTCCAACCATGCAGGGTATGGAAGCACAGCGACAAATGGATACTTTTGTGGTGCGACCGGAGGGTGAAACATTTTATTGGCACAGCCAGGACTTGGTTACAACTGATCCAGGGGCAGTAACCAAAGAACTGATGAACATAGCCATCAGTAAATCCCCCTCCCTTGACACTGATAAACAACATTTGTTGCATTGTACTCTATATTACTGTAGCATACCAGGACCTGATAAAGAATATGAGCAAGAACTGTTTAGAAACCATGCTAACAGATTAGTATTACATAATCTGTACTGGGACACAGAAGGAAACAGTGTAGTTAGCTGTTCATTGCCCCAGGAATTCCTAGCACTTTACAAATCTAATCGATTACCACATGTTAGTTTGACTAAAGATAAGAATGTGAGGTGGGCAGACCTGGGAGAAAAAGTCACAAGGTGGGAAAAACAGACAGAATTAGAACTGTCAGAACAGGGAGTACAAAAGCAGAAGTTGAACTGGATAACACATTCACACCCAGCTGTGCACTTGCAGGCAAGTGAAGACAGCTGAGTAGCACTCTTACTAGAGGAAGAGGAAAAAGCCTTACGAGGCATACCAGAGACTCTCTGAGCAACAGGGAAATCAGATGTAGGACTTATTCGTACAGCAGGGCCAGTCACTATCATGCCAAAGTCAGCATTTAGACCTCAAAAGAGACAGTATCCCTTAAGAAAGGATGCAGAAGTAGGAATCAAACCTATAATAGCAGCCTTACTTAAGGAAGGAGTGTTGATAGAATCTCCCGATTCACCATGTAATATACCCTTATTTCCTGTTAGGAAAGCAAATGGAGAATGGTGTATGGTCCAAGATTTACAAGCTGTAAATGATGCAGTTATACCTAGAGCACCTACGGTGCCAGATCCACATACCTTATTAAATGATTTGAAACCACAACAGAAGTATTTTTCTGTGGTAGATATCAGCAATGCATTTTTCTCAATACCGATACACCCTGACAGCCAACATTGGTTTGCATTTACATTTCAGGGGAAAAGGTATACATACACGCGACTACCACAGGGATAATGTGTGAGTCCAACAATATTCGCACAGGAAATGGCAAGTAACCTGGCGGGATTTATCCCACCGAAAGGCAGCCAGATTTTACTTTAGTAGATGACATTCTGCTGGCAGCCCCCACCCAGCAAGAATGCAGAGAAGATACCATAGCATTACTACAATTTCTAGCCACCCAAGGACACAAAGTAAACAAAAACAAACTGCAACTTTGGAAAAAACAGGTTAAATACCTGGGATATGTAATATCCAAAGAAGGCAGAATATTAGATGAAGACAGAAAAACAGCAATATTACAAGCACCCAAACCGACTACCAAGAAGGAAATGATGTCCTTTCTAGGTACGACTAATTTTTGTCGGAGTTGGATTCCAAACTATGCCTTGGAATCTGCTCCACTGACCAACTTAATATTCAAGAAGCCTATGGCAGCACAAGATTCATTACAATGGACACCAGAAGCAGAATCAGCTTTCTGCAAATTGAAACAACTAATAGCATCCTCATTAGTTTTAGGATTACCGAACTATCATAAATGATTTTTTCAAACTGTAGATTGAAGCAGGGATATATGACATCAGTGTTAACACAGCAACATGGGGACAAACAACACCCCATAGCTTACTATTCATCACAGCTAGACCCAGTGGTGCGATCCTTGCCCCACTGTGTACAAGCAGTAGTCACAGCTGCAATGGCAGTGCAGGCTTCAGCCTCAGTAGTGTTGTTCCACCCTCTCACATTGAGAGTGCCTCATGCAGTCGCGATTATTTTACTGCAAGAAAAAGTAGCATATCGTTCTCCTGCTAGACATCTTTCCTGTATGACTATACTGTTGAGCCAACTTCATATGACAATTGAACAATGTACAACTTTGAATCCGTCAACCTTGCTCCCAACCCCTGCAGATGGCAAACCACACTGCTGCCTGCAGAAGATTGAGCAAAAAACACTGCCTAGAAAAGATCTCACCGATATTCCCTTGGATGATGCCGAGGTGACATACTATGTGGACGGCTCGTGTAGAAGGGGTCCTACAGGACAGAATCTAGTGGGGTATGCAGTAGTTTCTGATACTGAGATTTTAGAAGCAAAGTCTTTACCACACAACTTATCTGCACAAGCAGCAGATTTGATTGCTTTAACAAGGACATGTACCTTGGCAAAGGATAAACGTGAAAACATTTTTACTGACAGCCAGTACACTTTTTCTACTGTACATGTTTTTGCGCAACAGTGGAAAAATAGAGGAATGATAACATCTACTGGTAAACCAATTAATCATGCGCAATTTATTTTAGATTTGTTAGAATCTATTCAGTTACCTCAGAAAGTAGCTATTTGCAAATGTGTAGCTCATACCAAACAACAGGATAGGATTTTGAAAGGTAATGCGAGAGCTGATACAACTGCAAAGCAGGCAGCTTCAGCTTCAGGAGTATTTCTTCTGAGTGAGGAATTACAACCATCTGAGATTTTAGATTTAGAAATGTTAAAAACAATGCAGATACTTACTACAAATGTAGAGAAACAGAAATGGATAAAACTAGGAGCAATTCTTGAGAAAGGACTGTACATCTCCAAAGAAAGAAAAACAATTTTACCATCTAACCTGTTTAGATATGCAGCTTTTGTTGAGCCATGGGCAGTGCCATGTCTCAACAGGGGGGATAGTATAGTTAGTGAATCGAGTGTTTACAACGTATGGATTTACAAACTACACAAAAAAATTTTGTGCAGCATGCCATGTTTGTAACAGGCATCATGCACAGGGGGCACTGAAGCCTAAGCAAGGGAGTTTCCCTACACCACCGTATCCGTTCCATACTATCTGTATGGATTTCATAGAACTAAACAAATGCGAAAATAAAAAGTACTGTCTTGTCATTATAGATATGTTTTCCAAATGGGTGGAAGCTTTTCTGACCAAAAATCCAGATGCAGCTACTGTTGCGAAAGTCCTTGTTAAAGAAATTATTCCTAGATGTGGCATACCGGAAAAGATCTATAGTGACAATGGCACACACTTTGTAAATCAAACCATACAACAATTGAGTCGTTATTTCGGGATTTCCTTGAAAAACCATTGTGCATACCACCCCCAATCTGCAGGATTAGTAGAGAGGCATAATGGAGTTCTGAAAAATAAGCTTAGTAAATTGATTAGTGAGACACAGAAGAACTGGGTGCACTGTCTACCTCTGGCACCGTTGAGCATGAGAACTATTCCAAATGCAAAGAGTTTAACTCCTTTTGAAACACTGTTTGGGAGGGCATTTTATATACCACAGTGGAAACCTCTCATGCCTGCAGACCAGGAGGCTGACAGTTCACTTGTAGAGTATACGAGGTGATTTTTGAATAACAAACTTCTGCAGTTAAATTCTGTTTCAGATAAAGAACAAGCCAGACCATCGGAAGCAGCAGTAGTCCCAGGCACGTAGGTCTGGATGAAGGTCATGAAGAAAATAAATTGGAGTTCTCCAAAGTGGGAAGGGCCGTACCAAGTGCTACTGTCAACACCCACTGCAGTCAAGATCGCAGAGCGGGCGTCTTGGATTCATCTGACACACTGTAAATTGGTTAAGAACTTTGAACTGGACAAAAACCTTGTTACTGTTATACAACGAGAACAAAATGACCAGGTATAGAGTAAAAAGGGATGCAGAACAACCTCAGAAAAATTGCATGATCATCCTGTTAGCTATAATGATAACAATGAACTTTTTGCTGTGGCCTTTCCTTTTTTCAGCCACACGAGTTGAACTGAACAGACATGATGCATTACTCATAGACTGGCATCCAAACTTTAACACTTATCAAGCAATTAAATATGTGTATGCTGAGACTTTTAATGTTTTGAACTGCTGGATTTGCACAGCTATACCAACAGCATACGGGGGATTATTAATGACTGCTGTCCCCCTAGGGGTCAATGAGACCTGGGAAAATTTGATTTTTGATACTACACCTGTGAAATCACAAGACAAAATAGCATTGTACCTACCTGTTACACAAAAAGGAATTATATGTTTTTATAAAAATGACACTATTCAGGTGGGTTGGAGCAATTGCAATGTGACTGTTTCTTATAAATGTTATATTAAGGCTAATAAGGCGGAAACTATCTGTGATGCAAACTATGACTCATATATTGAGAAAATGAAAAAAACTGTTAGTGAAATACAACATAATCCTGTTCTTTTGAAGCAACTTTCTATTATTGACAAGAAAATGTTTCATGCAGGGCAAGCATATATTAATACTAAAGTAGAGAATGGTTATTTTATTTGTGGGAAAAAGGCATACAAATGGCTACCTGAGAATTGGTCCGGCAGTTGTTTTTTGGGTTACCTGGTCCCGGCCATATGACACTCTGTAGCTTTGCCTCAAGGGAAAATTCAAAACGTCAGAGAGGTCAGCAGTAAACCTGGAAGTCCAATCAAGAGACCTGAGAATCCAGTGGGATGAATCGAAGCAGGGTGGAGAAACCATAACTCCGTGAAAAACAAAGATAAACTGACACACATGGACTTGAGTGACACTATTATATCATGGGTAGGCATAGCCCCTGCATATGGTGCAGTGAAATTGATTTGGGAGCTGAGAAAACTGTCCAAACTTCTCAAAGGTATGAGCAATGCAACTTTTTCTGCTCTCGAATTAGTGACTGATGAACTAAATGCTATGAGAACTGTGGTGCTTCAAAACCGCATGGCTCTTGACTTCACCCTAGCGGCGAGAGGTGGTACGTGCGCTTTAATCAAAGAAGAATGCTGTTCGTATATTCCTGACAACCAGCATGAGATAAACGATCATCTTGAGGTGATCCAGCAGGTGTCGACCATGACCAAACCAGGCCCAAACCCTCTGACGGACTTTTTCCAGAATTTGTTTGGGGGGGTGGGGTTCCATCCTAATGAACATCCTGATTGCCATCTGTGTGGGATTACTCCTATTAGGAGCATGCATTTGTTGTGGTATTCCCTGCATGAAAAAGTTAATCAAAGATTTTATAGACATATCAGTTTCTGAGACTTTGTATCAAAGTACTGAAATTGAAGAGTTGTTGAAAACTGAAATGCTTTCATAAGTTTAAACTGAATGACCCTCTTAATTGCAAATCCAAACTGGAAGAGGTTAGGAGAAGAAGCAAACTGTTTATGCTTTTGAAAATAGAATAAAAAGTATTAACAGGGGGGAAATGTTAGAGAAATATGTATTAATATGTATGTTTAGTGCTTATTAGAAGCTAAAAGAGTTAACACATTTCGTTCTATTTTATGTACAGCTTAATTCTGTATGAAATTATAAGATGATTTTTCAAACCACAGTATGCTTTCTGAAACTGCAAGATGCACCCTGACCTAGTATTTGCTAGCAAAGCAAAATTCATGTTTATGCCTTTTGGAAATGTACTGAGAAGCAGGTGATTATCTGCTAGGTCAGGAAAATGTATGAATAGTGTATGAATAGAACAATACTGTTTTCTATAATATGATTGAATATGAACAATCAGCTCTGTTCATGTTATGAGAACATGCACAGCTGTGGAAAAGAAGAGATACATGAAACAAAAGACTGCTTGAAGAATCTGTACTTGCTTTGTGCTCGAATTAGCTATAGTACCTTGAATGGTAACATATCTAACCGGTGGTCACCAAGGCCACGTTGTTTTTCTTAGGAAGTTTTTTCATAAAATTGATAGTGCAAGCAGAAAATCATGGACAAACAGCTACTATGAAATGATGATGTTAAAACTTGTGATCTGTTACGTCAGCTTGGTAGGCAATGTCTTATTAGAAAGTGTATAAAGATGGACTTACTTCCTGATTTCAGTTAGACAAACTCTGTATTAGCACGTTTTTGTCTACTTGCTGCAAGATTAAAGTGCCTTAGCTTGAACCTGCCGTGTATTGATCATTTTTGAAGTTTATTTTTCCTTTGACAATGACATCTGATCTGATTTGTATATGTGCATTGGTAATGATTCCCTAAATATGACATTGGATCTAATTTGTATATGTGCATTAATAATGATTCCCAGTGCATGACATCAGATGTGATTTATACACGTGCATCAGTAATGATTCCCTGTACATGACATTGGATCTGATTTGTATCTGTGCATCAGTAATAATTCCCTGAGCAAGACATTGGATCTGGTTTGTCTATGTGCATCGATAATGATTCCCTGTGCATGACATCAGATCTGGTTTGTATGTGTGCATCAGTAATGACTCCCTGTACATGACATCCAATCTGGTTTGTATATGTGCATCAGTAATGATGCCCAGTGCATGACATCGGATCTAATTTATACATGTGCATCAGTAATGATTCCCTTTGCATGACATTGGATCTGGTTTGTATGTGTGCATCAGTAATGAGTCCCTGTATGTGACATCAGATCTGGTTTGTACATGTGCGTTAGTAATGTTTCCCTTTGCATGACGTCAGATCTGATTTGTATACATGCAGCGGTAATAATTCTCTGTGCATGAGATCAGACCTGGTTTGTACATGAGCACTGGTAAGGATTCTCTGTGCATGATATCTGATCTGGTTTGTATATGTGCATCAGTAATGATTCCCTGTGCATGACATTAGATCTGATTTATATATGTGCATCTGTAAGAATTCTATGTGCATCACATCAGATCTGATTTCCATATGTACATTGGTAATGATTCCTCGTACAAAACATCCAATCTGATTTTTACAGGTGCATTGGGAATGACTCCCTGTGCATGACATCTGATCTGATTTGTATATGTGCATCAATAATAATTCCCTGTACATGGCATCTGATCTGATTTGTATATGTGGATTGGTAATGATTCCCTGTGTATGACATTGGATCTAATTTATACATGTGCATTGATAATGATTCCCAGTGCATGAAATTAGATCTGATTTATACATGTGCATCAGTAATGATTCCCTGTACATGACATCAGATCTAGTTTTTATATGTACATTAGTAATGTTTCCCTGTGCATGATGTCAGATCTGGTTTGTGTGTGTGCATTGGTAATAATTCCCTGTGAATAACATCAGATCTAGTTTGTATATGTACATTGAAAATGATTCCATATGCATGGCATCAGATCTGGTTTGTATATGTGCATCGGTAATAAGTCCTTGTGCATGACAGCTGATCTGATTTGTATATTTGCATCGGTAATGATTCCTGGTGCATGACATTGGATCTGGTTTGTATATGTGCATTGGTAATGATTCCCTGTATATACTGTGTATGACATTGGATCTGATTTGTACATGTGGATTGGCAATGACTCCCTCTGCATGACATCAGATCTGATTTGTATAGGTGCATTGGTAATGACTACTAGTGCTTGACATCTGATTTGTATATGTGCATCGGTAATAATTCCCTGTGCATGACATCTGCTCTGATTTGTATATGTGCATTGGTAATGATTCCCTATCTATGACATTAGATCTAATTAGTATATTTGCACTGATAATGATTCCCAGTGCATGACATCAGATCTGATATATACATGTGCATCATTAATGATTCCCTGTGCATGACATCTGATCAGGTTTGTATATAGACATCAGTAATGATTCCCTGTGCATGACATTGATCTGGTTTATGTATGTGCATCGGTAATAATTCCCAGATCTGGTTTGTGTGTGTACATCGATAATGATTCCATATGCATGGCATCAGATCTGGTTTGTATTTGTGCATCGGTAACAAGTCCCTGTGCATGACATCTGATATGATTTGTATATGTGCATCAGTAATGATTCCGTGTGAAAGACATTGGATCTGATTTGTATCTGTGCATCAGTAATGAATCCCTGGGTATGACATCAGATCTCGTTTGTATACTTGCATCAGTAATGATTCCCTATGCATGATATCCAATCTGGTTTATGTATGTACAGCTGTAATGATTCCATGTGCATCACATCAGATCTGATTTGTATATGTGTATTGATAATGATTCCCAGTGCATGACATCAGATCTGATTTATACATGTGCATCAGTAATGATTCCCTGTGCATAGGTTCATAGGTTTGTACTAGGCTATCTGCCCTAGGGCATTTATAAGCCTAGCCAGAGTGTGTGTGGCTTTCACCACCCCTTAGGATGAGAATACTATGCCCATTTAGGGTTTAGTTTACTGTGCCTCTGTCTAGTAGTGACACAGAGATGACCCCTGGGGTAAACCTACGATCTCCCATCCACTCGTCAAGATTTCTCTTGAATAGAGTTAGTGAGGGGCTCTGCCTAACATGGATTGGGATTCTGTTCCAGAGTGTAGGGAGCCTATGGGTTATGAATCTGTCCCTCCAGCATGTATTATTTATTTCTGTGTTGAGGTTTAAGTCTCTTGCTCTCGTGGCTCTGATGGATTTTGATTTTCTGAGGTGGAGCATGTCCATTAATTCCGGATTGGACATGGCCTTGTACGTCAGGCACAGATCACCTCTGAGTAGGCGGTATGCGACTGAATAGAGCTGGAGTTTTTTTCAGTTGGGCAACATATCACATATGTTTAAGACCCTTTATCCTTTTGGTGAGGAACTTTTGGGGTTTTTCCAACTGCTGCAGGTGTCGGGTAAGATACATCGCAAATGGGGCATTGTACTCAATCATTGGCCTGATAAGAGAAGAGTATAGGGGCACAATGACCTCTCTTGATCTAGATGTGAAACCCTTCATGATAAGGTGGGCAATATAGAAGGTCTTCCTAACCACTTTGGCAATGTGAGTGTCAAATGAGAGGTTACTGTCAACCTGGGTCCCTAGGTCCCTGATTACCTCTTCCGTACTTAATGGATTACCACCTATGTGGTAATTTGTGGGTACCTTGTTTTTCCCAAAGGGTATGACTATACATTTTTTGGCGTTCAGCTTAAGGCCATGGCTCTGGCACCAATTATCCATTTCTATGAGGCCTCTCTGAAGGATGTTTGTGTCCGCTGGAGTATCAATTATGGCGCCCAGTTTGCAGTCATCTGCGAACTTTGTCAGCCACAATCCTCCTATGTTTGCCTGTACCTCGGAAAAATAAATGCCGAACAAGAGGGGTCCCAGGACTGAGCCCTGTGGGACACCGCTTGTGACCGGCTTAGAGTCTGACATAGCTCCAGCAACTCTGACCCTGTGGGTTCTGTCCTTGAGCCAGTTTGCAACCCATCTTGTGACATATGGGTTTACATTTAGGCTGGTGAGTTTGTCTATGATGCCTGAGTGGGGTATTGTGTCAAAGGCTTTTGCAAGGTCAAGGTAGGCTGTGTGAACTGCCTTACCCTCATCAATGGCCTTAGTGACTGTTTCAAAAAAGTCGACCAAGTTCAAAAGGCAGGATCTGCCCTTGACAAAGCCAAATTGGGTAGGATCCAATGTCTGTAGGTCCCCAATGTCTTTGTTTATGAGTTCCATAATGATCCTCTCCATAGCTTTGCAGACCAGGCTCGTCAAGCTTATGGGGTGGTAATTTCCAGGGTCCGTAGAAGCACCGCCTTTGTGAAGTGGGATCACTGTTGCTGTACGCCACTCTTTGGGTACGTATCCTGTAGTAAGGCTAAGATTAAACAGCAGCCTTATGTGTGGGTTTAGTTCCTCTTGGATTTCATGTAGCACACAGCCCGGGACACTGTCCAGTCCCATTGATGCTGTGTTTTTAGCTTTAGAGAGGGCAGCTCTCACCTGGGCATCTGAGATGTTTGGGAGGCTGCACTCTGCTGGGACAGTTATTTCTCCTTTTGGGGGGGGGATGAGAAATTTGCACTGAACCTGTCTGCCAGAATGTTGGCAATGTCAGTGGGTTCAGTGTATTTTGTGTCATTTTGGACTAACTCTGAGCATATCTGGGAGTTTCCACCCAGGTTTCTAACATAGCTAAAGGAGGCCTTGTGATTGTCTTTTGTATCTTTTGCGATTTTTCTCTCAAAGTTGGCCTTGGATGATTTTATGAGTGATCGTAGTTTTTTGCTAGTACTGATCAGAGATGCCTTCCCTTTTAGGGATTTTGCTCTGTCGTGTAGTAGCTTCCTCCTTCTGTTGTAAAGTTTGTTTATGGCTGGGGTCCACCAGACGGGGCTCCTGCTTTTGGGGGAATGGGTCTTGGTTTTATTTGGGATTGCATGATCCATGCATTCTTGAAGGTGCCCGTAGAAGGCATTTGTAAAGGATTCAGCAGTGTGGGTTGTGGTTTCCACTGGCCCAGGGGCCTTGAAGGATACCATTTCAGTCTTAAGAAGTGTGAAGTTGGCTTTTGAGAAGTTCTTCACTGTGGTCTTTTGTACAGGGGGTGGGGGCTGGAAGTGGATTTCCAGTGAGATTAATTTATAGTCTGATCTTACCAATGAGGGATATACTTCCGGTGTGGAGCATTTTGTCCCCATGTTTGTGATGATCAGGTTTACTATATTGTCTCCTCTTGTGGGAATGGTGACTAGTTGTTCCATCACATTTGAGTTTATGAATTCTAGGAACCTTTGGGCTAGGGTGTTGGGGCTTGAGTAATGTTCCCAGTCTATGTTTGGGTAGTTGAAGTCTCCCAATATGATGGTATTTGGAGAGACATTCATACTCTCCAGTGTCTTCAGGAAGGCTGTGTGGGGTTCCTGAGTTTGAGAGGGTGGTCTGTAGCATACTACAAACTGTAAGGCAGTTTTGCCTATGGTTAGTTGCACCTGGATGGTCTCCGATGCTTCGTTGTCACTAACCTGGAGGTGTGGGTATCTTTGATGAATATGGATACACCCCTCCTTTTGTGGTTCGGTCCAAGTTTTGGGGCCAGAAAGCATGATATGAGGTAAAACCTGATAGTGCTGGGGTGCTCTCAGGAGCCTTGAACCAGGTTTCAGTCACTGCACAGACATCGATGTTCTCCATACTGAGGAGGGCTTCGAGAGCATGCATCTTGAGGTTTAGACTTCTGGCATTGAGCAGCATTACCCTTAGTTTTTTTCCACTTGTGTTTTCTAGGGAGGTAGGTTTGTCATTTGAGCCTTGCCTAAAAAAGGCACTATGGGGGTGGCAAGAGCTTTGGCCAATATCCGGAAGCCCAGGGGTGACAGGTGCAAGCCATCCCTTGCGAAGCAGTGTGGCTTGTCGAGCATGTCATCCCAAGCAGACAGACATTGGATCCCCTTAGAATGACACCAGTAATTAAGCCAATTGTTAAAACTGATCATTTTGTCTTTGTACTGTGGCATCATTCTTGGTGAGGGTAAGATGCTGCTCAGGGTCAGGGTCATACCAGTCTGAGCTACATAATCAGAGAGCTCCTCTATGTCTCTTTTCATGTAGTCCAGGGCGGTACGTCTCAGGTCGTTCACACCGGCATGTACAATGACTGAGTCATATTTGTACTTGCTGTGGAGTGACCTGAGTACTTGTGTTATGTGGCAGATTCTAGCTCCCGACAGGCAGCTTACTGTGACCCTCTCCTTGTTCAGTCTGGTGAGTGGGACATCAGTGTGTCTGACTATGGAGTCACCTATTACAAGTCTGTCTGACATGTTCTTTGGCCTTAAGGGCTGTGACTGTTTAGCACACTGACTTTGTGAACTATGTGTTGCATGTGCTAAGTCTTGAGGTGGCAGTTGCTTGGGTGTTTGCTTTGGAGGCCTCTGTTGTTTTGGTAGATTTTTAATCAGCGCCTCCGAGTATGTTTTTGTGTGTTTGGTTTGCAGTTGTGATAGTTCTATGTGAGACTGGGTTTGGGGTGTGCGTGGTTACCTTCTCCTCCTGACTGGTCTTGCCAGTACTGAGTTGAGAGAGCTCAGCCTCCAGTTTGGCTATATAGTTGCATCTCTCACATATATTTGTATTTGTTGGGAGGAGGAGAGGGTTGTCTGTGTACATGAGGCAATTGTAACATTGCCTCAAGATTCCCAGATTCACCAGCTGAACAGGAGAGGACGCCAGCAACTGATCCTTCGACATGCTAGAATAGTGAAAAGATTGCTGTGTAACTGAGTCTGAAAGGACTTATAGGGAAATGGGTACTCAAGGGAATTTAGGTGAATGAAGTACTTTCTTTTATTTAAGAGTGCTTTACCTGTATAAAAATGCTTTAGGAGCAAGTGCTGAGCTTTTCAGATAGAGTATAGGCTGTTTAGATTGCAAGTAGAGCAGTTCTAAGGGAAAAATTGGATCTGATTTGTATCTGTGAGTCAGTAATGATTCCCTGAGCATGACATCGGATCTGGTTTCTATATGTGCATCGATAATGATTCCCTGTGCGTGACATTGCATCTGGTTTGTATGTGTGCATCAGTAATGATGCCCAGTGCATGACATCGGATCTGATTTATACATGTGCCTCAGTAATGTTTCCCTATGCATGATGTTGGATCTGATTTGTATACATGCAGCCGTAATAATTCTCTGTGCATGAGATCAGGTCTGGTTTGTACATGAGCACTGGTAAGGATTCCCTGTGCATGATATCTGATCTGGTTTGTATATGTGCATCAGTAATGATGCCCAGTGCATGACATCGGATCTGATTTATACATGTGCCTCAGTAATGTTTCCCTATGCATGATGTTGGATCTGATTTGTATACATGCAGCCGTAATAATTCTCTGTGCATGAGATCAGGTCTGGTTTGTACATGAGCACTGGTAAGGATTCCCTGTGCATGATATCTGATCTGGTTTGTATATGTGCATCAGTAATGATGCCCAGTGCATGACATCGGATCTGATTTATACATGTGCCTCAGTAATGTTTCCCTATGCATGATGTTGGATCTGATTTGTATACATGCAGCCGTAATAATTCTCTGTGCATGAGATCAGACCTGGTTTGTACATGAGCACTGGTAAGGATTCCCTGTGCATGATATCTGATCTAGTTTCTATATGTGCATCAGTAATGATTCCCTGTGCAAGACATTGGATCTGATTTGTATCTGTGCATCAGTAATGAATCCCTGGGTATGACATCAGATCTCGTTTGTACATGTGTATCAGTAATGATTCCCTTTGCATGACATCGGATCTGGTTTGTATAAGTGCAGCGGTAATGATTCCCTGTGCATGAGATTAGATTTGGTTTATACATGTGCATTGGTAATGATCCCTTGTGCATGACTTCTATTCTAATTTCTATATGTGCACTGGTATGGATTCTCTGTGCATGACATTGGATCTGGTTTATGTATGTGCATCTGTAATGATTCCATGAGCATCACGTTGGATCTGATTACCATATGTGCATTAGTGATGATTCTCCATGCAAGACATCAGTTCTGGTGTGTATATGTGCATCGATAATGAGTCCTAGTGCATGACATTGGATCTAATTTATACAGGCGCATCAGTAATAATTCCCTGTATATACTGTGCATGACACTCGATCTGATTTATACATGTGGATTGGTAATGTTTTCCTGTGCATGACATCAGATCTGATTTGTACAGGTGCATTGGTAATGACTCCCTGTGCATGACATCTGATCTGATTTGTATATGTGCATCGGTAATAATTCCCTGTGCATGACATCTGATCTAATTTGTATATGTGCATTGATAATGATTCCCAGTACATGACATCAGATCTGATTCATACATTTGCATCAGTAATGATTCCCTGTACATGACATCAGATCTGATTTGTATATGTGCATTGATAATGATTCCCAGTACATGACATCAGATCTGATTCATACATTTGCATCAGTAATGATTCCCTGTACATGACATCAGATCTGATTTGTATCTGTGCGTCAGTAATGATTCCCTGAGCATGACATCAGATCTGGTTTGTATATGTGTCTCGATAATGATTCCCTGTGTATGACATCTAATCAGGATTGTATATGTGCATTAGTAATGATTCCCTGTGCATGGTGTTGGATCTGGTTTATGTATGTGCACTGACAATAATTTCCTGTGCATGACATCAGATCTGGTTTGTATATGTATACTGATAATGATTCCCTGTGTACGACATCTGATCTGATTTGTTTATGTGCATCGGTAATAATTCCCTGTGCATGACATCAGATCTGGTTTTTATATGTATATTGATAAAGATTCCATGTGCATGGCATCAGATCTGGTTTGTATGTGGGCATTGGTAACAAGTCCCTGTGCATGACATCTGATCTGATTTGTATATGTGCATCGGCAATGATTCCTGGTGCATGACATTGGATCTGGTTTGTATATGTGTATTGGTAATGATTCCCTGTGCATGACTTCGGATCTGATTTGCATTTGTGCATTGGTAATGAATCCCTGTGTGTGACATCAAATCTGATTTGTATCTCTGCATCGGTAATGATTCCTGTGTATACTTTGCATGACATCAGATCTAATTTCTATCTGTCCATCAGTAATGTTCCCTGTTTATACTACGCAAGACATTGGATCTGATTTGTTCATGTGGATTGGTAATGATTACCTGTGGATAACATCAGATCTGATTTGCATAAATACATTGGTAATGATGCCCTGTGTATGACATTGGATCTGATTTGCATATGTGCATCAGTAATGATTCCCTGTGCATGACATCTGATCTGATTTGTATATGTGCTTCGGTAAAAATTTCCTGTGTGTGACATCTCATCTAATTTGTTTATGAGCATTGGTAATGATTCCCTATATATGAAATCAGATCTGATTTGTACGTGTGCATTGGTAATGATTCCCAATGCATGACATTGGATCTGATTTGTGCATGTGCATCTGTAATGATTCCATGTGCATCACATTGGATCGTATTTCCATATGTGCATTAGCAATGATTATCCATGCAAGACATCAGCTCTGGTGTGCATATGTGCATCAATAATGAGTTCTAGTGCATGACATTGGATCTAATTTGTACAGGTGCACTGGTAATGATTTCCTGTGCATGACATGTATTCTTATTTGTATATGTGCACTGGTAAAGATTTCCTGTGCATGTCATCTGATCTGGTTTATGTCTGTGCATCTGTAATGATTCCATGTGCATCACAATGGATCTGATTTCCATATGTGCATTGGTAATGATTCCCTGTGCAAGACATCAGCTCTGGTTTGTATATGTGCATGGTTAATGAGTCTTAGTGCATGGCATTGGATCTAATTTGTACAGGTGCATCAGTAATGATTCCCTGTATATACTCTGCATGACATTGGATCTGAATTGTACATGTGGACTGGTAATGGTTCATGTGCATGACATCAGATCTGATTTGTATAAGTGCATTGGGAATGACTCCCTGTGCATGACATCTGATCTGATTTGTATATGTGCATCGATAATAATTCCCTGTGCATGACATCTGATCTGATTTGTATATGTTCATTGGTAATGATTCCATATGCAAGACACCAGATCTGGTTTGTACATGTGCTTCATTAATGAGTCCCTAAGCCTGATATTGGATCTGATTTGTACAGGTGAATCAGTAATGATTCCCTGTATATACTGTGCATGACATTGGATCTGATTTGTACATATGGATTGGTCGTGATTCCCTCTGCATGACATCAGATCTGATTTGTATAGGTGCATTGGTAATGACTACCTGTGCCTAACATCTGATCTGATTTGTATATGTGCATCGGTAATAATTCCATGTGCATGACATCTGATCTGATTTGTATATATGCATTGGTAACGATTCCCTATGTATGACATTTTATTTATTTATTTATTTATTTATTTATTTATTTATTTTACATTTGTTTACCGGGATAGTCCGACTGGATACATGTCCATTTTCAGCGGAGGCCCAGGGAGAAAAGCTCCAAAAAGACATTCAACAAACTGTTACATTTTTACAGTTTAAAACACAAAATAAAACACAAATAAAAGGATTTTTACACAGAGGTAACCAAACGGGTTGGGAGGGTGGCCTAATGGTTAAGGTGTTTGCCTTACAAACACAAGGTACAGGGTTTGAATCTCACAGGGGTTAATTGGCTAGGCTTAAAATGTCTCGCAAGGGCAGTTAGCCTAGTACTGATCTATGAACACCAAAACAGATACACAAACAAATTGTTGCATTTTTACTCAGATGGAAAATTCTAGACAGTGTTTTTAAGACTGATAGGGTATTGAATGCCTAGTAGGCTAACCTGGTAGTAGATCCAAGGGGATCATAGGATTTGTAAGTTAAGAAACAATAAAGTGTAGGCAGAAGTCCTCTATGTGCACACGAGTGATGGCTAGAATTAGTCTGGATTAGGACAAGGATATAGCCATCATTTTGTAAAGTACTGAATCAGACTTTTCATGAATTGAAGTAGAGAGAGTTCAGATGTAAGATTAGCAGGAAGAGAATTATAAAAGTTTTGCCAACAGAGTTAGTAAATAGAGATTTACTGGCTGTGTTGTTGGATTTGAGAGTTTGAACTAGTAGTCTTTCAGATGAATGAAGTGCGCTAAGGTTACTGTAGGGGGTGGTGAGGTTTTTAAGTATGGGCATATTATCTGGTTAGTACAGGATCTTGTGTGCAGCTATTAGTTGGTTAATCTGAAGTAGGTTAGGCAGTTCAAGCCATCCTAGTAGATTTATGTTATGACAGTGATGAGTTCTGTAGGCTGCATCAGTAGCAAATCTAGCAATGTGATTGTAGCTGCTAGAAAGTTTATTAAGGTCAGTTTTGCTGAGGTTTGTAAATAGAGGGGAAGCATAGAGGAGGGTGGAGAGTAGATGTGTACGAGCAGTTACAGTTCTGGCTAATGGTGTTAGGAAGGGCTTGATCCTATATAGTGAGCCAAGTTTTTTATTAACTGTTTTAATAGTTTTATTGATATGCAGATCAAACTTAAGGTTATTATCTATTATAATGCCTAACAGTTTGGTTGAGGACTCTGGGGAAATAATGGTGCCGTTGTTGCATTTTCATGTAAAGGTTATGGGGGCAGACCTGTGAGTCGGGCAGAAAAGTAGCAGTTCGGTTTTATTAGGATTTAACATGAGACGATGGTTAAGGAGCCAATTTTCAACTGTGTTAAAAGTATTTTGGGATAGAATCTGCAACTCTGTAGGTGAAGTGTCAGAGCATACTAAATTGGAGTCATCCGCATATTGAATGGATGTTGCATTTGGGATGACCTTATACAAATCATTGATGAAAATGGAAAATAATAGCGGACCTAGTATGGAGCCTTGGGGTACTCCAAGGGTGATGGGTAAAAGGGTGGATAGTTTGCTCTGCCATAGGACAGCCTGCTGTCTACCACTGAGATATGATTGAAACCATTGGATGGCCTGGTACAATAGGGAGATGGATTTCAAAGTGTTTATGAGTATTTGGTGGTTTACCATATCAAAGGCTTTTGAAAGATTGAGAAAGATAGCAGAGGAAAGTTTATTATTGTTTTGGTGTTGGTTAATGACGTTAGAGAAGGAGAGGAGGGCTGAGGTTGTACTATGGAATGGTCTAAAGCCATGTTGGGTGTTGGCTAGAAGATTATTATGGATAAGATAGTTCAGGAGTTGATTGTGGATGCATTTTTCCATAATTTTAGCCAAGGGTGACAGAATAGCTATGGGTCTATAGTTTGAAAATTCAGTAGAGCTGCCCTCTTTATGGAGTGGGATGACAAGGGTATTGATGTTATTGCCTGGGGGAATATACACACAGACAAGATTTATACATTTGTCCTTATTAATGTGGACCTTAGTGATAAGAATTTCAGCATTGCCAAACAGGGATGCTTGCAGATCTAATTTGTATATGTGCATTGATAATGATTCCCAGTGCATGAGATCAGATCTGATTTATACATGTGCATCAGTGATGATTCTCTGTACATGACATTGGATCTGATTTGTATCTGTGCATCAGTAATGATTCCCTGAGCATGTCATCGGATCTGGTTTCTATATGCGGATCAATAATGATTCCCTGTGCATGACTTCTAATCAGGTTTGTATATGGGCATCAGCAATGATTCCCTGTGCATGATGTTGATCTGGTTTATGTATGTGCATTGGTAATAATTCCCTGTGAATGACATCAGATCTAGTTTGTATATGTACATCGATAATGATTCCATTTGCATGGCATTGGATCTGGTTTGTATTTATGCATCGGTAACGAGTCCCTGTGCATGACATCTGATATAATTTGTATATGTGCATCAGTAATGATTCCTTGTGCATGACATTGGATCTGATTTGTATCTGTGCAAAGGTAATGATTCCTGTATATGCTGCGCATGACATCAGATCTGATTTGTATATGTGCATTGGCAATGATTCCGTGTGAGTGACATCGGATCTGATTTGTATCTGTGCATCAGTAATGAATCCCTGTGTATGACATCAGATCTGATTCATAGATGTGCATCTGTAATGATTCCATGTGTATGATATCGGATCTGGTTTGTATATGTGCAACGGTAACGATTCCCTGTGGATGACATCAGATCTCGTTTGTACATGCGCATCAGTAATGATTCCCTATGCATACATCAGATCTGGTTTGTATAAGTGCAGCGGTAATGATTCCCTGTACATGAGATCAGATCTGGTTTATACATGTGCATTGGTAATGATCCCCTGTACATGACTTCTATTCTAATTTGTATATGTGAACTGGTAAGGATTCTCTGTGTATGACATTGGATCTGGTTTATGTATGTACATCTGTAATGATTCCATGTGCATCACATCAGAACTGATTTCCATATGTGCATTAGTAATGATTCTCCATGCAAGACATCAGATCTGGTGTGTATATGTGCATTGTTAATGAGTCCTAGTGCATGACATTGGATCTAATTTGTACAGATGTATCAGTAATGATTCCCTGTATATACTATGCATGACACGGGAACTGATTTGTACATATGGATTGGTAATGTTTCCCTGTGCATGACATCAGATCTGATTTGTATAGGTACATTGGTAATGATGTAATGATTCTATGTGCATGACATCTGATCTGATTTGTTTATGTGCATTGGTAATAATTCCATGTGCATGACATCTGATCTGATTTGTATATGTGCACTGGTAATGATTCCCTATGTATGACCTCAGATCTAATTTGTATATATGCATTGATAATCATTCCCAGTGCATGACATCAGATCTGATTTGTATATGTGCATTGGCAATGATTCCTGGTGCATGACATTGGATCTGGTTTGTATATGTGCATTAGTAATGATTCCCTGTGCATGGTGTTGGATCTGGTTTATGTATGTGCATTGACAATAATTCCCTGTGCATGACATCAGATCTAGTTTGTATATTTACATTGATAATGATTCCATGTGCAATGCATCAGATCTGGTTTGTATATGTGCATTGGTAACGAGTCCCTGTGCATGATATCTGATTTGTATATGTGCATCAGCAATGATTCCTGGTGCATGACATTGGATCTGGTTTGTATATGTGCATTGGTAATTGTTCCAAGTGCATGACTTCGGATCTGATTTGCATTTGTGCATTGGTAATAAATCCCTGTATATGACATCAGATCTGATTTGTATCTGTGCATCAGTAATGATTCCTGTATATGCTGTGCATGACATCAGATCTAATTTCTATCTGTGCATTGGTAATGTTCCCTGTTTATATTACGCAAGACATTGGATCTGATTTGTTCATGTGGATTGGTAATAATTCCCTGTGGATAACATCAGATCTGATTTGTATAAATGCATTGGTAATAATTCCATGTGTACGACATTGGATCTGATTTGTATATGTGCATCAGTAATGATTCCCTGTGCATGACATCAGATCTGGTTTGTATATGTGCATCAGTAATGATTCCCTGTGCATGACATCAGATCTGGTTTGTATATGTGCATCGGTAAAAATTTCCTGTGCGTGACATCTGATATCATTTGTATATGGACATTGGTAATGATTCCTATGTATGAAATCAGATCTGATTTGTACGTGTGCATTGGTAATGATTCCCAGTGCATGACATTGGATCTAATTTGTATCGGTGTCAGTAATGATTCCCTGTGCAGGACATTAGATCTGGTTTGTATATGTACACCGGTAATGATTCCCTCTGCATGACATCTGATCTTGTTTATACATATGCACTGGTAATGATTCCCAGTGCATGACATCAGATCTGGTTTTGTATATGTGTATCGGTAATGATTCCCTGTGCGTGACATTGAATCTGATTTCTAGATGTACATCGGTAATGATTCCCTGTGCATGACATCAGATCTGGTTTGTATATGTGCATCAGTAATGATTCCCTGTGCATGACATCGGATCTGGTTTGTATATGTGCATCAGTAATGATTCCCTGTGCATGACATCGGATCTGGTTTGTATATGTGCATCAGTAATGATTCCCTGTGCATGACATTGAATGTTGTTTGTATATGTGCATTGGTAATGATTCTTCTTGCATGGTATCAGGTCTGGTTTGTATATGTGCATCTTTAATGAGTGCCTGTGCATGACATTTAATCTGATCTGTATATGTGCATTGGTAATGATTCACTCTGCAAGACATCAGATCTGATTTGTATGGTTTACTATCTTATTTGCGAACGTCATTTAGACGAATGCAACAATTTCTGACAAATATTGTAGGAAATCAAAACACCGAGCAACCAAAATATCGAATGGAGCATTTCAGCAATGTCGAATATCGACTTTGCTGAAATGCTCACATCTGCCCACAACTAACAATAACGTTTGCAGGGCCCCCTGCACCCTACACCCCTCTACTTATATATGCAAACTCCGAGATTGCACTACAGTGAGGATAAGGGTACATTTCCCGATCCCCACTATAGTGTGATCTGCACAGCAATGTTGAAGCTGACAATAGTGGCTGTTCGCTCATGTCAGCTTTGACATTGTGGTGATTGAACTCTCAGTTCCAGAAAATGATTTTTGCACATATTCACTCGTCTAAATGACAATCGAATATGTGATATATCCCATATCCCAGAGGCTCCCCTCACTCTGGAACAAAATCCCAATCCATGTTAGGCAGAGTCCCTCACTGACCCTCTTCAAGAGAAATCTTGACGAGTGGATGGGAGATCGTAAGTTTACCCCTGGGATCTCTTCTGTGTCCCTGCTTGACAGAGGTACAGTAAACTAACCTTAAAAGGGCTACCTTCTGTGAACTACTATACAGAGGTACAGTCAACTAATCTAAAAGGGTGGTGAAAGCCAAACACACTCTGGCTAGGCTTATAAATGACCTAAGGCAGATAGCCTAGTATCAACCTATGAACCTATGATAGTAAACCGGTTTGTATATGTGCATTGGTAATGATTCCCTGTGCATGACATCGGATCTAATTGCATATGTACATTGGTAATGATGCCCTGTACATGACATCTGATCTGATTTGTATATTTGCATTGGTAATGATTCCCTGTGCATGACATAGGATTTGATTTGTACATGTGCATCTGTAATGATTCCCTGTGCATGACATTGGAACTAATTTGTATTTGTGCATTGGTAATTATTCCCTGTGTATGATGTCGGATCTGATTTTTGTTTGTGCATCAGTAATGATTCCTTGTGCCTGTCATCAGATCTGATTTGTGCATGTGCATTGGTAATGATTCCCTGTGCATGACATCGGATCTGGTTTGTAAACATGCACTGGTAATGACTCCCAGTGTATGACATCTGATTTGTATATGTACATCAGTAATGATTCTCTGTGTATGTGATCTTCACTTTTGTACTCAGTGGAGTTAGTATATTTAGGTAAGGAGGGTAAGGGGGTGCAGAGATGCTTGCCCTTTACAAAAAGTATTTCTGAATATTTTTGTCTTAGGTATTTTCAATTGTATGATGCTTCAGTTATTTAGAATTTGATTAAATTATCTTTCAATTAAATGTTTTTTCAAGCATTTTGCCTGTCTGAGTTCTGGGGTATAGGACTAGGTGTTTGCAGATACAGTCTCAGGCAGCTTAGACCCAGTGGGAGATTACTTGTCACCCTAGCTATTATCAACACATCCTAGCTCAGAAGATGGAGTCAGTACTGGAGAGGGATGCACTTCAACAAGTCACAGGAACAGGGTCTCCATATGGTCTCCATACAGCTGCTGCAGGCATTGAATCTCCTGTCTGTTCTCTCTCCCCAAAACTCTGCCAGTTCCCAATGGATGACAAAAGTATCACCTCTACCTGCACTGTTAATGGCAAGTAATATTGCACCAACCTCCGGTGCGGTGCTACCTGTTGCAGATAGTGTAGACAGAGCAGGAGGTGTGGAGGCTGTGGACCCAGATGTGCTGGCTGCTTATACTGCCTCCTTTGGGAGGATGACAGGCCTTTCCAGTGGGATGGATACAGGTTTCTGTACTGCTGCATATAATAGGAAATGAAATGTAGAGAAGCGCAGCATGGTTAATCACAAGGACATGAATATGATACATGCTGCCACTCACCAAGCAGAAGCGGTAGCATTGGAACGAGGGGGGGGGCAGCTGGTGATGGGCCTCTGAGTGAACCACCCCATACAGAGATGAATGGCAGTACTACCTCTGTGAAGCCCTACTGTATGGTGCTAGACGTTGAGGCAGAGTTGGACAGGCCTCAGAGAGTTTCAACTGCAGATACCCCAGGTATGTAGTCCTAATTCATCATATTAATAGCTGCAAATCCTCTTTAACACATAGTGACATTTTCATTTAATCTGTGTAACTTATGGTATACAGGTACTTTGGGAATGCAATTGCCATGCCCATCTGCACAACTTATGACCAGGAGTATTTGTTAGATATGTTTATAGTTGTAAAGATATCAACTGCATGTTTAGTTGTGGTGCTAGTTCATACTTTCACTGGATAATTTTTTTAATTTAGCATATTTGCAGGTGATTCTTTATCTGGTATCAGCACTGTGGAACTGCCCCATCTGATGTTGGAGGATCTATAGCCAGGCTATGCATGTTGTTCTACAAGAGTGCATGCCCTGTACATGTAAGACTGATTTGTTGGATATATGGAATCACACATTGGACTGTGTGGTGTCTTCACTGGGTTGTCTGGCAAGGTAAGGGGCTGTTCTCTTGGCTGGTCATCTGCTACATCTACAAATGTTAGCCAATATGGCTGAGGACAACTGAGATCCAGCTCCCACAGTGCTAGAACGTCCACAGCAACATTGATTGTGGAGGTGTCTACACCCAGGAGAGGGCATCCCTGTGATTGTGGCTGTCATTATGCTGGTACATCCTCCAGTAAAAATTGTTCAAGGTCACATAGCACACCAGTATCTAGCTAAGGTCATGGTGTAAGTAACACAAACTTGTAGGAAAAAACACCTTTAATAACAAAGCAAAGCTTTCGGGCAGAACCCTTCTTCAATACTAATAAAATCAAGTCTGCATACTAGAAGCTTATATACAGGTCTAGAAGTCACATGATTAGCAGCCAAGAATCATGTGATGAGAAAGTCTTAAAGTGCAAACAACATAATAAAACTTTTAAAAAAATCAATTAATAATATTACGTAATCTAGTTAAAATTGGTTTTAAACTGACTTTGCTGTTAATTCCTGGATGTGAATCAGCAGCTAGTCTTAAAATCCATTCAAATTCCTTAGTCTCAAGGCGATTATTCAAATCTCCACCTCTGGCACTAGGACAATTAAAATCAGTAACTCTAAACTTAAAAGAATGTTCAGAGCCATGAATATTGATATGCTTATATAGTGCATTATTTTCACAACACCGTCTGATTTCTGAATTATGATCAATAACACTATCTTTCAGCTTACGAATAGTTTTTCCTACATAGAACGAGGTGCAGGATTTACATGTAGCCAAATAGATAACACCTGAAGTGTTACAAGTAGCTGAAATTTTAAAATTGAATACTTGACCGGTGCTAGGGTGTGTGAAAATGTCACTACCATTACCAAACATCTGTGCACAGGCAATACAGTTAAAACATTGAAAAGTTCCATGCTTAATAGCCAACGTCATAGGCTTAGGTTTATAAAAATCTTTATAACACAATAAGCTTTTGATAGTCTTCATATTTCTATAAGAGAAGCATGGCTTATCACCTACAATAGCTTTCATTTAATCTGAAGCTAATAAAATTATCCAATTTCTTGAGATAATTTGTTTAACCAGGTGACTTCTTCTATTAAAAGTAGTCATATATCTAACTGAAGTCATCTCTTTATTGCTGTTATTATTTTTCTGGGGTGTAGTTAACGAAATATCCTGCCCTTGATTAAAGCTGATAGGTTTCAAATAAGTCTTCCTAGCCTCTAAAATATAAATTCTTGACTTATTAAGTAGGTGGGCATCATAGCCACTTGAGGTAAATTCCATTATCAAATCATCCAGTTGTAACTTGAATACATCATCATCTGTGTTGAGCCTACTTGTCCTAATAAATTGTGATTTTACCACACTTTTGAAAATATGTGGAGCGTGCATACTACTGTAATGTAAATATTTACAACAGCTAACTTCCTTCTTATATACAGAAGTATTAAGAATTCCATCATTCAGCTGGATTTTTAAATCTAAGTAACACATAGTATTTTCAGAAACTTGCATTTTAAATTTCAAATAATCAGTTGTGGAGTTCAAATAGTCAACAAAACATCCAGATCATGAAGTGTACCATTCCAAACAATTAAACAGTCATCAACAAATCTTTGATAAAAACTAATATAGGTAGAAAGATTCCTATTACTATACAGATGTTTATGTTCCCATTGGTAAAGGACTAGGTTAGCGTATGTGTTAGCCACTGTGGTACCCATAGCTATTCCTGTTAACTGTAAATATAAAGTTTCGTTAAACATAAAAATATTATTTTTCAAAACAACATCCATAAGACAGGAAATGTTGTCAATGGATTTGAAATCAGGGTTAGGTTGTGTTATTAAAAATTCCCTCAGAAGCTCAAGTCCGGCATCATTAGGAATGACGGTAAATAAGGATACGATATCCAAGCTAACTAAATAATGTCTTTTAGCTTTTATATCAGGCTCATTTCTAGTATACCATTGCTGTAACTTACAGTGAAAAAGCTCTCAAGCCAAGGAACCAATGCTGCTTTAACGTTCTTTATTTAAGACAAAACGTTTTTGCCCCTGCTATGCAGTAGGCTTCATCAGAAACATACAAAAAAAAATGCAACACATTTTTTTATATATATAGTGCAGGCATGATGTCATTTCCTTCCAAACCAATATGTTCAATAAAACAAGGGGTATGTCCTTCTAAAACCAAAATAAAACCATCCTTAGCAAATAAAAAACTATTGCAAACTAATGGCAATAAGTATTAAATTAAAAATACATATTATATGTATTAAATAGAATTATGTACCAAATACTTATAAACAAATTAATTAATGTTGTAATATAAATAAATGTACATTTAGAGAATATGCTCGTAAATGAACTATCTCTGATAGCTTTTATATCTGAGTACTGAGGAGATGTTACAAGCCTCATTTAGACCAGGGTAAGAGTAGGCGTCAACCCCAATTTGCCACTCTAATTCCCTGGTCTCTAAGTAAAGTGACAAGGGGCCACCCCTAGGGCCACTTTTAACATGCTCAATGCCCATAAATTCAAACCTATGCCCAATGTTGTGTACAATGTGTTTGGATAAAGCATTGTCCATTTTTTTGTTCTTTATTGCATAGAGATGTTGATAGATCCGATCACTAAATTTACGATCAGTTTTCCCTATGTAAAAGCACGGGCAACAAACACAGAAAGCAGCATAAACAATTGACTTCGTATTACAATTAATCTTAGAATGTATGTTATATTTCTTATTCCTTATTGTAAACGAATTACCAGTTCTCAAGTGTTTACATCTATTGCAAGAGCCACAAGGGCAGTTACCTACTTGTCTAGATAGTGCTGTAAGCAGACTAGATCTTTGCAATAATTCCTTTAGGTTTTTCCCTCTTCTATAAACAATAGAGGGAGATGGACCTAATTTCTTAAGTAATACTGAACTGTTGTAAATAAAGTACCAGTTCTTTTTAATGATGGCACAAATGGGGCCAACCTCTCTACAAAAAGTAATCACAAGGCTAGTACAAAAGTCAATTGGTGGTTGTACCGAAAAGGCACTAGCGATACTGGAATCAAGCATTTCTAAATTGCTCACATTGGTCGTATCACATGTCATTGTTAACTCTGGGATGTTAGGAACTAACAAAGGTTTGTAAAAGCCGAGTGATCTTTTCATAGTTACCTCATCAGTAAGCTCATCAATTAAAATGTGCGGGTAGCCCCTGTTGATAAACAAATCTTTCAAAAAAGCACACTCAGTTATAAATAATTCTACAGTGCTACACATGCGCGCAGCCCTGACCAACTGGCCTTTGACGATGGATCTTTTCTGTTTTGGGGGGTGGTTACTAGAGTAATGGAGGAAACTATTACAGTAGGTAGACTTCCTGTAGATGCAAGATGAATAACAGTTGTTATAAACATCCTTCACAAGTTTGACATCCAAATAATCGATATCAGTAAGAGAGAATTTGGAAGTAAATTTCAAAAAAGTAGAAGAGTCATTCATCAATTTTAAAAGATTAACTGCATCACTTTCATTACCATCAAACAGTATGAACACATCGTCCAAAAAGCGGGTATAGTATTTAACCTTATCCTTAAGCTGGGGGTTCACTCTAAAAAATTCATTTTCCCAATAAGCAACCACCATGTTAGCTACGCTGCCACCACAGGGTGAGCCCATTGCAATTCCCTGTTTCTGCAGGTAGTACTGGTTGTCGAAAAGGAAAAAGTTGGAAGAAAGGATGATATCAAGTAGTTGTGTAACTATAGAGATTTCTTCCTTAGTGGCACCAAGACTAACCAACATGAGGTCGACCCATTCAACTGCTTCCAGATGTGGAATCGACGTGTATAAATCAACTACGTCGATGGTGATGAAGTTGAAGGAAGTGTCAAACCCAATGTTGTTGATAGATTCTAAAAATGACCAAGAGTCCTTGCAGATGGCAGGGATACCCTTAAGATATTTCCTAAGGATCCCATCAATGACCCTTGCTGATGGATGAGTGACAGAACATCTACCATCAACCAAAGCCCGTAATAGTGGGTCCACCAGATCTGCACTATATATATAAAAAAATGTGTTGCATTTTTTTTGTATGTTTCTGATGAAGCCTACTGCATAGCAGGGGCGAAAACGTTTTGTCTTAAATAAAGAACGTTAAAGCAGCATTGGTTCCTTGGCTTGAGAGCTTTTTCACTGTTTGTTTCTCGGTTCCTACTTGTTTTTGAATTGCTGTAACTTAGTTAACAAATCATGTGTATCTTTCAGGATGGTATTACAATTAAGTAAATGTGGTTGTAACTGTTTGTGCAAGTAAACTGAAACCAGTTCTGTAATCCAGCCTCCACTTGAGACGATAGGTCTCATTGGTGGGTTATCCATAGACTTATGTATTTTTGGGATACCATACAGATGAGGTATCAAAGGACAAGGTACAGTTAGAAAATGAAACAAATCAAGGTCGATGTCACCATTAAGCTGAAGTTCAAATATTACCATGTTGACATAACTCACACATTTCTTTACATCTGCATGTGTAACTATTTTAAATGCATTCTCATAATTCAAAAGTAGAGAAACAGCTGAAAAATATTTGTCTCGGTCCATAATAACAGGCATACCACCTTTGTCCGCTTGCTTTATTACAATGTCATTATTATTTTGTAGACTTTTTAATGCTTCATACTCTGCAAATGGGCCGTAGGTATAGTTCTCTTATTTGTAGTTCACACACATCATGAAATGCATTCAATATGGGTGCATTAAGTGGAATAAAAGTACTTCGTCGTTTTAGACGGTCTCCCATTGAGTTAGATTTACCAAACATTAATTTTAAACTCAAGTTACGAACAAACAACTTTAAATCAGTTAAAGCAGACACAACATTATCACTACAGGATGGTATAAATTTTTAAACCCTTATTGAATGCATTTCATGATGTGTGTGAACTACAAATAAGAGAACTATACCTACGGCCCATGAGGAATAAGAACTTTAATCTGACTTTTGCAGAGTATGAAGCATTAAAAAGTCTACAAAATAATAATGACATTGTAATAAAGCAAGCTGACAAAGGTGGTATGCCTGTTATTACGGACCGAGACAAATATTTTTCAGCTGTTTCTCTACTTTTGAATGATGAGAATGCATTTAAAATAGTTACACATGCAGATGTAAAGAAATGTGTGAGTTATGTCAACATGGTAATATTTGAACTTCAGCTTAATGGTGACATCGACCTTGATTTGTTTCATTTTCTAACTGTACCTTGTCCTTTGATACCTCATCTGTATGGTATCCCAAAAATACATAAGTCTATGGATAACCCACCAATGAGACCTATCGTCTCAGGTGGAGGCTGGATTACAGAACCGGTTTCAGTTTACTTGCACAAACAGTTACAACCACATTTACTTAATTGTAATACCATCCTGAAAGATACACATGATTTGTTAACTAAGTTACAGCAATGGTATACTAGAAATGAGCCTGATATAAAAACTAAAAGACATTATTTAGTTAGCTTGGATATCGTATCCTTATTTACCGTCATTCCTAATGATGCCGGACTTGAGCTTCTGAGGGAATTTTTAATAACACAACCTAACCCTGATTTCAAATCCATTGACAACATTTGCTGTCTTATGGATGTTGTTTTGAAAAATAATATTTTTATGTTTAACGAAACTTTATATTTACAGTTAACAGGAATAGCTATGGGTACCTCAGTGGCTTACACATACGCTAACCTAGTCCTTTACCAATGGGAACATAAACATCTGTATAGTAATAGGAATCTTTCTCCCTATATTAGTTTTTATCAAAGATTTGTTGATGACTGTTTAATTGTTTGGAATGGTACACTTCATGATCTGGATGTTTTTGTTGACTATTTGAACTCCACAACTGATTATTTGAAATTTAAAATGCAAGTTTCTGAAAATACTATGTGTTACTTAGATTTAAAAATCCAGCTGAATGATGGAATTCTTAATACTTCTGTATATAAGAAGGAAGTTAGCTGTTGTAAATATTTACATTACAGTAGTATGCATGCTCCACATATTTTCAGAAGTGTGGTAAAATCACAATTTATTAGGACAAGTAGGCTCAACACAGATGATGATGTATTCAAGTTACAACTGGATGATTTGATAATGGAATTTACCTCAAGTGGCTATGATGCCCACCTACTTAATAAGTCAAGAATTGATATTTTAGAGGCTAGGAAGACTTATTTGAAACCTATCAGCTTTAATCAAGGACAGGATATTTCGTTAACTACACCCCAGAAAAATAATAACAGCAATAAAGAGATGATTTCAGTTAGATATATGACTACTTTTAATAGAAGAAGTCACCTGGTTAAACAAATTATCTCAAGAAATTGGATAATTTTATTAGCTTCAGATGAAATGAAAGCTATTGTAGGTGATAAGCCATGCTTCTCTTATAGAAATATGAAGACTATCAAAAGCTTATTGTGTTATAAAGATTTTTATAAACCTAAGCCTATGACGTTGGCTATTAAGCATGGAACTTTTCAATGTTTTAACTGTATTGCCTGTGCACAGATGTTTGGTAATGGTAGTGACATTTTCACACACCCTAGCACCGGTCAAGTATTCAATTTTAAAATTTCAGCTACTTGTAACACTTCAGGTGTTATCTATTTGGCTACATGTAAATCCTGCACCTCGTTCTATGTAGGAAAAACTATTCGTAAGCTGAAAGATAGTGTTATTGATCATAATTCAGAAGTCAGACGGTGTTGTGAAAATAATGCACTATATAAGCATATCAATATTCATGGCTCTGAACATTCTTTTAAGTTTAGAGTTATTGATTTTAATTGTCCTAGTGCCAGAGGTGGAGATTTGAATAATCGCCTTGAGACTAAGGAATTTGAATGGATTTTAAGACTAGCTGCTGATTCACATCCAGGAATTAACAGCAAAGTCAGTTTAAAACCAATTTTAACTAGATTACGTAATATTATTAATTGATTTTTTAAAAGTTTTATTATGTTGTTTGCACTTTAAGACTTTCTCGTCACATGATTCTTGGCTGCTAATCATGTGACTTCTAGACCTGTATATAAGCTTCTAGTATGCAGACTTGATTGTATTAGTATTGAAGAAGGGTTCTGCCCGAAAGCTTTGCTTTGTTATTAAAGGTGTTTTTTCCTACAAGTTTGTGTTACTTGCTCCATGTTTTGCAGCTGTTTTTTTGGTCTAAGGTCATGGTGTAACCAGTACAATTCCTGGCAAGGTCAGCTCTCATTGATGGGGGCATGCACAGGAAGTTGAACCATCTGCCATGCATGCCCTAGCCCTCTCCATTAGCCTTAGCGGCAGTGCTGCACCAAGTACTGAGATTGTGCCCCTACAGAGACACACACACACACACACACACACACACACACACACACACACACACACACACACACACACACACACACACACACACACACACACACACACACACACACACACACACACACACACACACACCACCACCACCACCACAACCCCCAGTACTGCACCAAGTACTGAGATTGTGTCCCTACAGACACACACACACACACACACACACACACACACACACACACACACACACACACACACACACACACACACACACACACCACCACCACAACCCCCAGTACATCCCACACATCTACTGACCCTGGCCTTCTCCACATTAACCACCCTAAAACCAGTTCTCATTCTACCCATACAAGCACTTTTTCTTTTACTACACCTTGGCACTCACATTCATATACATCCCTGTGAATGGCATGCACCCCTGTACTTTCTTGTCTACATGTCCAAATGATGTTAACTGTGTCTTGTCATTCCTGTACTTTCTTGTCTACATGTCCAAATGATGTTAACTGTGTCTTGTCATTCTTACATTATTACTTTGGTTGCCCATGTCTGATACACAGTGTGGCCAGCCTATGCATGGGTAAGTACAGTTTGGTATTTTTGCATGCATCATAGTGTTTCTGCTTAATTCTTGTATAGTTATGTTGTAAAGGTATTTGTAATCCATTGCTTTTTCTGTAAGTGCTACAACATAGTGTGCCTGCCTCCATCTGGCTTGGTCATCTCCTCCTGCTGGTTCTTCCTCTGACTTCTTGTTTGTCACACCTACCACTGCCTGTGGTGCTGGGAACTGCTGGCCCTGCAAGAGGCTACCTTACTGTATCTGCTTCCTAATTTTAATATTGTGCAACATAACACACACAGTCTGTATTTTGGCACATGTGCTGGGATCATGCTACAAGGCACGACTGGATGTATCTAGACAGAGAAAGCATGATTTCAGCAGGACAAGCACATGCTCTATAACATTTCTGGTTTGTGACAGTACACAGTTACACTCCTGACCAGTTTGATTGTGTGGATATTTGATGGGTGTCATGAGCCAGGGTTGTAGGACATATCCAGCATCAGCCACAAGCTGCATCTGTGGGAATTCACTCCTCACAAACCACTGATAAGGGTCACATGATAGCTGCCTGAGTGACCTGCACACACATTGTAGATAACACCCTGTGCATTACAGACTGCCTGGCAGTCGAGGAAGTAAAACCCTGTGTGGTTCATGTACCTCCTTCCCAGTTCAGCACGTGGGTCCTCTGTTTCAATGTGGGTACATTCTATGGCCTCCAGTACCTCAGAGAAATAGACTATATCATAGAACTTACACATAGTGTTGGCTGTGTCCTCTGGGATATGTGGGAACCAAGTAATCTCCCTCACATGTTGAAGCATGGCGTAGAAGAACTAATGGAGTATTTTCAATGCAGATGTCTGAGATATCCTCACCGTGTCTTCAATAGGTAACTTAAAGGTCCCTGTAGCTAATATATGTAGAAACACACATACTTTTGTATTCACTAGCATAGGTACTTCATGACTCCTATGGGGTTGTAGACTAGACCAACCCATTTCCAAAGTTCCTTGCATGGTGTCCCTGTCCACACAGTAATGGTCCATTATGTCATTGCAAAGCATGAAATTTTAAGTGTGGTCAGATGATCCTGTGCCTCTGACAGCAATGTTGCACACCACTGGGCAAAGCAACTGCAATGAAAGCTTCCTGCGGATACACATGACCATAAGCTGTGGCATCCCCAAGCATATTTAAAAGATGCAGTCCATCTAAACACAGGTACATGGCCAAGTTTAAATCTAAAGGAAGCACAGCATCACTGTACAGAACCTAAATGTTTCTGAATTACCCTGCCATCTTGTTTTGCCTAATTGTCATACTAGGTGCTTCATTATTCAGTCATTAGCTTTGTTGTGTAGTGACTTTTTCGAAATTGCACTGACCCTGCTCATGGCTGCTTATCGTGGAAATTCATTTAGTATGATGCAGCAAAGTTTTCTGAATTTAAATATAAAACAAAAGTGAACCAAATACAAACATCAGAACTACTGAAGGATAAAACCAACAATGAAAAAGAAACCAATTTCAGAACACCATCATAATACTTTGTGACAGTAAAAAATAAACTTTCATCAACCCCTTTGTTAAATTCTTTCTTCCTTTACCACTGGCTTGGACATCATGAGATAAAGCCCCCCCCCCCCGCATCCCCTGCTAATTATGTATACCAGCTCCATGATCATTAAATAGTGAGGAAAGGGCAAAACCCACTCCACACTGTGTAGTGATCATGCAAAACATGCTGTGCAGGTATCCTGCGATGAACCGGCAGTTCAACAAAAAAAATCTTTCTAACTAAATGCTCAGTTTTGCCACTTTATGATCAAACAAACTGTACCCATATATATGTGTATACACACACACACACACATACACACACACACACACACACACACACACACACCACAATCTACATTAAATAGCATGAAGATTGACTAAGTGAGTATGATGTGGTGAGTGCATAACAACTATAAAAATGCATAATGCCTGTTAGAAACGATCCTCCTTCAGTGAGAGCTACTAAAAAGTCAGGAGAAAATAAATGTATTCCGTTCGATTATGTGTTTAATTCTGACAATTCTTGTTAATGCTGTTATGACAGGCAGTGAGCCCTGCAACATGACTAACTAGTGACACCAACAGGCACATTTAGACAATACATAGGATAAACAGAGAGAATATCAGTCTTTCATTTTTTTTGTTTATTTTCCATCTTTGTGTTCAGAAAAAATATATTTCAGATTAAGGTCCTTTATGTATGATTTCAGTTCAATAAAATTAACTAAAATGCATAAAATCAAACATTAATATTTTATTATTATTATGCACACACAAAACGGGATAGTGTGCAATTAAATTCTGTACAAGGAAAAGACAGTCCTTATGCTGCTAGTAACATTCGAAAATATCACCCTTTTTAAATATATTTACTTTCTAAAGTCCAGGTTAAGCTGGTAACATGAGAGATGAATGGATGAATGAATGAGCTTAGCATCTGCATGACACATTTAAATAAAGGACAGAGCAGCTGTGTTTGTACAGCACTTTAGAGGACAGGTACTGCCCAGGGAGATCTTTGTGCCAGTTAACAAATTCCTACATACTGAGCAGTACAAGCAATCCTGAAGCATCTTCCTTTACTATTCATCATAGAGGGTAGGAAAGTTTTAGGATGCAGTCTAACAAACAATATGTCTGTACAGGTGGACTAAAAATCACAGATATATATTTATAAACAAAACAAAAAGTAAACAGACCTTCACATGTTTATCAAATGCAGAGGTTGAATTTAGAAGGGAGCTGGGTGTTAGTGTCCTGTAGCCCCTCATCTCCCCATTAGTGTCACTGCAGAAAAATAAGCATTCAGAAACCAAACCAAAATTATGACAGTTTACTGGTCAATTAGGACTGTCATTAGTCAGTTTTTTTTTCTTTTTTGGCTCTCAGAAATTCAAGACCGATGGCAGCAAATTCTTCATTGTTGACATCTGTTTAGGTTGTTACTGCTTTTTTTCACCACTATGATTTTCTAACATACTTTTGAAGCATGCATACTCATGTTACCTTACTGTTTCATTTGTATCGCAGAGCTGCATCCAAGTTCTACTTATAACCTTTTGTATTTCTGAAAGTAATCTGCCTAGGAGGTATGATGTGTGCCTATTTCTAATAATAGAAAGTTACATAATCATTTCTACTTTGTACTTTGGCAGCAGACATTCATAAATCTGTGCAAATTCTGATCATACTTTTTGTCATAAACACATTTTCAGAAAATATTTGATTTAGTAGCCCTGGTAGTAAACTGTAGCAAATAAAAATATTTCACTCCGACATAAGTTGCAGTAGCTGGACTCAAAACTAAACTGCAACCACCTGTTCTTTAATGCCCCCAAATTTAAAAATGCTCCCCTTGGAGGCTAAACAAAGTCTGGTGTGATGGGGCTGTGGCTACATAATTACCTTACTGTGGTGCCTGTCACTGGTGTGCTGTATAACACTGTCTACTAAACAGCAGTGTTACATATCCTGAGCACTGGAACTCCTAGATGCTTGTGCACCATTCAAGAACACAGGGTGGCAATTGTACACT
This sequence comes from Protopterus annectens, assembly GCF_019279795.1. Classification (NCBI taxonomy): domain Eukaryota; kingdom Metazoa; phylum Chordata; order Ceratodontiformes; family Protopteridae; genus Protopterus; species Protopterus annectens. The sequence continues at coordinate 528,604,786 of NC_056730.1, read as the reverse complement.
GGTGCCCACTATCCTGTTCATGGATCAGGGTAATGGGTATTGGTGCACAAGACATATCACTCAGGAAGCTTGCATGCATCTGCATACTATTTGTATATATACCCAAGGACAATTGCAATATAAAATGCATTTCCTTTGCTGTTTTATAACTGGTATTTTTTTATGTTTCAAAAATGGGAAAAAGGTAGATTGCATAATAGAATACTGCCATGTTTGAATTTTGTCAATTTTTGACTTAGTCTTAATCAAAGGCTGCGTTAAAATTAATTAAACATGATGCTGATTTACAAATGGTATATTCATGTATTTTTCTCAAGGTGCTCTTTTCCCCCTGCCTTCCAAAGACATGCAGTAGGTTGATTGTGGAACTTATAAATTTCTGTAGGTGTGTGTATGTAATGTATCACTGAATGTGCATGTGCTTTCTGTGACAGATTAGTACCCTGTCCAGGATGCCCATTGTCTGCCAGGATAGCTCTGGTATCCTCACAACCCTGTAAAGGATAAAAGGATAAAGTGGGTTTTCAGCAAATGGATGGATATTCATGTTTAGCATTTAGATTTTTAAAAGTAATATATAAAATAATAATAACTGCCACCTAATTGGGCCAGTTTGTACAGGCCTGACAATTAGGTTGGGCATGATTTTACTTTAAAAGCATGTTTTCCATTTTATTACTGTTTGTAATATCTTAGTGTCCTGCTGGTTTATGAAGTTTCTATAGGACTAAGTTATGAGGTGTGGTACTGGATAAAGGTCCTTTAAGACTGTTATGTAATGCAGTCATGGACTGTTTTATCATGTATTGGAATTACTGTAACTGGTAAGGCCTGTTAACATATTTTTGTATGTCATATGTTCTAATGGAATACAAAGGGACTGAGATAATGCTGAATATTAAATGAAGTTTAAGAAGGATTAGAATGACATGAAGACTCCTGAGTAAGGGACTGCAGGTGGGCAGTCTGATGTACTTTTTTTCTTTTCCTTTTGTATATTTATAGTTGCCAAGGAACACCTCTCTGGATATTGCATTGTTTGTGATTTTATTTTGTCTCTAATCTTGGCCAAGAGTTGTTTGAATTGATATAATATATATATATATATATATATATATATATATATATATATATATATATATATAATCCCAAATGAAAGCCAAAGAAGACGCAGTAGCAATCCAACATGCAAAAGTAAAAATGGGCTTTGCGTGGTCACCACATTGAGGTATTAAAATCACAATTTAATAATACAAAGGTAAAAAAATGTTAAAAACTACTTATAAAAACAGAAGATAAGTGCTTTCGGGTATTTCAACCCTTCATCAGATCTAATAGCATCAACCATTGCTTCCTATTTATACAGACATTGAACCAATAACTTCTAAGTAAAAAGAGTGCTAAATTACAAAATTGGAATATGCAAAATAATCATGGAACAAACAAAAAAAACCATTGTCGTTATGAAAACTAAACAACTAATCAACAACCACTATTTCATGTCCATGCCAATCATAAACGAGTAAATCATCTAAATCAGCGATACACAAAAGGCTATTCATTAACTTGCAAAAATAATTTAGACACCATTGGTCCAGTACTCATGAGAAATTCAATCAACTGACTCAACCCAACAGCAAATGGATAGCCAGTATCATTGCCATCCTGCTAATCACACTTCCATTGAAGGCTTCCCCAACTTCAGTTAATCATTTTTTTGCAAAAGTCTACACTCATCATAATTCTACTATTTATAACAACACTATATCATTAACTAAACAAAAAGCAAGAGTAGCTAATGCCACCATCATTTAGCTACTCCATAATTACCACCAAAGTCCCCCTAGCTACATGCATCAAAACTTATTATACAGCAAAATCCATAAGCCATTCAATGCCTAAGTAGCATACAAGAATTTTGCAACACAAGTATATCATTCTAAGAAGCCCCTCATGAATAATGGATATTTTCACACAGAAAACAAACCTTGACATTGACGCTCACTGGTGATTACAGAGCAAGTTAGACCAACCAAAAACAACATAATTTATTTTATTTGACATTTGTTAATGAATAGCCTATCAGAGGCTATAATTTTAATAATGAACCAATCAAAGAATATATCAATATTCTGTCAACTATGAAACAATGCAGTCATAACCAATATAAATAAATGTACTATAACTGGTTCATTAGCTAACTAGAAGACCAGTAGATGAATAATAACACCGAATTAGAACCATAACACATTTGTAGTAAAAAAGTCATAACTACATGCAAATTGCACACAAACAACATGCCTTCACATTGGCACTTATTGGTAATTATAAAACAAATCGGACCCAATCAAGATCAGAGTAATAAATAGCGTGTCAAAGGCTATAGTTTCAACAATGAACCAATCATGAAATAATATATTTATCCAGCCAATAAAAGTCTATAAACCATCAATATTTCATTAGCTAGCCAAAAGACCAGTGGATAAACAATAACAATAAAATAACACATTTAGAATAAAAGTGTCATAACTGCATTCACGGCGTTCAGCATTTTGGAAATGTACAAAAAACAGTCCATATCTAAAGAGGATAAAGTCTTACAGCTATGTTATAAACCAATCTTGATGTAACCACAAATAATTTGGAGATATCTCATCATAGATACATAAACAGCATGCCTTCCTTTTAACACTCTCTGGTAATTAGAAGCGAAATCACAGCCAATCAAGAACAAAGTGGTAAGTAGCCTATAAAGGGCTATGATTACAGAAATAAACCAATCAGAAAAAGCCAGAATTCTGTCAACCATAAGAAAGTCTTAAATGAAGTAAATGTACATCAAGTAAATGTGAATCAAGCGTCAACTGTTGTAGGATGCATTCAGATTGCTTGAACATTCCCCATCCCTTAAATATGAGCTTGAGCGACATATCAGCAATAGAACCAGATGGTTTACGAGCCTGCATAGCACCATCATGCTTCCACATTGACACTTGCTGGTAGTTGCAAAGCAAAACTAATCCAATCAAAAGCAGAGTGACGACTAGTCTATCAAAGGCTCTAGTTTCAGAGACAGACCAATCAGAGGATATCAAAATTCTGTCGACCATAAACAAGGAAGGTCAAATAAAATCAATACATATCCATCATTGATAGTTGTGAAATACATTTACATTACTTAAACAATCTCCGTCCCTTTTTATATGTGTGTGTGTGTGTGTGTGTGTGTGTGTGTGTGTGTGTGTGTGTGCGTGTGTATGTGTATGTAATTAATTTATTTTGGCTGGATTTGCAATGCACTACTTGCAAGGATGATGAAAGAGGGTTATGTCTCAGTGGTATAGTGCAGTGTTGGCATTATTTTGTTATGGATTTTCACCAGATGTGAAAGTGAGGTATGCTGCTGGACTCAGGAGAAATGTGTACGTTAAAGTTGATGACTATGATGAGTTGTTACATTAGAGTATTGGACTGCTAAGTTTCAAGAGCAGGTTATTAAACATAAAATGCTGAAAAATTGTGAAGTAAAGAGGTTTATTACTATGCCATGGAATCAAGTTAAATATTTTAGTAAAAAAAATGTTAGTTAGCTTGGTTCATTATATATTAAAGATAGATGCAAGGGAAATAGTTTACTAAAGCACCACAGATCAGAACCATGGTAGAAAATGAATAAGAAATTAAGAGTGAATATTACTGGGACAAAAATAGTCTTGTTTGTTTTGGAACGCTGTTCATGGTTAAAAAAGAGTTAAATAAGATGAATTAATACATTGCAAGGATGTTAGGATAGATTTTCAATGAACCACTATGCATGCAGCTTCTTGTGTTGTGTTATTTACATTTGTGTAAATATCTTCCTCTATAAATTAGTTCCATGTTTGACTGCTGATGATGACAGAGTGCATTATACCTGCTTCATTACTTCACACATTCTGATATACCTAATGTTATATGATGTCATAGTGATGCCAGGGGTAATGACAGGTGAAATTGCAAATGTAATGTATTTTTACTTTCTCTTTTCTCTTGTTTATATTCAGTGTGTTGTTTTCATGGCTTAAGAATGTGCAACATTGTACTGTTGTATATAAAAGAACAGGGAAGTCTTTTGAAATGTATTGGATCTCTAGACTTGATGTCGTCTGTTATGAATGTAATAGAAATGATGAAAAATAAGGAACTATCTTTTGTTTTGAGAAGCAATTGATGTAATATCTGATAGACTTAATGACTAGCATATCACTAAGGCACAGTGGGTGGAGTCAATGGAAAGATGCAAACTTGGATAGGTATTGGCAATGTCTGTTGCTGCCATGACAAGGAAAAACTGTTTTACTACTTGTTTTTTTTTTGGTGTCAGCAAGGTGATGTTGTATCATGAACACTGGGGGATTGTGGGAAAACTATTGATGTAACCATGTGCACAATACTCAGCTAAAAATAATAACTGATGCTGTATTTTTTGTGATCGGCCCCTCTGTATGTACTAGTTACACATTTATCTAATTTATGACAGGGACAGTATTTGTGTAGTTAGATATAGCCAGGGAACCTAGTCATCTGGAAGGTATGGATTTTTTAATGTATGGATCATATCTATTTTTATTGCCTTCTGTTTTATTTCTCTGTGTGCAAACATATATATTTCTTTTTTTTAAACAGGAAACATCTTTCTTAAATTATCACGTATGACATAGGCAATCTTACATATATATAAATAAACCATAATGACACAATTTCAGTTGCAAACATTATACATTACAAACCATGTGGCACAACTGTAGCTGCAAATATTATACATCACTTATAATATATCCAGTCATTGTCAGTCAAAGATTACATAGCTCATTCAGTCATGGCTTCTTTTAAGCCTAGCTCCTCCCCTGCATGTATTGATCCATAATTCCCATTTTTCCTATGTAATTTGCTCCTACCCTTTTCTAAACATCCCGATTCCAGTTATTTTATCTCTGTTACTATCTTTACTGCTTCTAGTAAAGATGGTTTTTAGACTTTGATTTCCATTTTTTTAATAATTGCTTTTTTGGTAGCCATCATAATTAGACTCAGCCAAGCCTTGCTATGCCAAGGCAATTCCAATTCTGTTTCATAGTTCAAAAATAATTTCCTTAGATACATTAATTTGCTCACCCAGTATCTCTGACAGAGCAGTCCACAGGGAATCATTAAAGTATGCCAACTCATTACACTCCCAGAAAATATATTCCCAGTTACCTTTTTCTTCCCCATTGCATTAGCTGTCTACCTGGGGAAAATTTCTTTGGAGTCTACCTGGGGTAAAAAATACCTATATAAACACTTCCAAGCAAAGATATTAAATCTTCTAGACTTTGTTGCATATTTTGGAGACATGCATATATCCCCCATTGTTTCTTTGTGAATTGTTTATCCAATTTCTCTTCCCAATCCTTTCTAACCTCCTTTGATTGATTCTTGTAGTTATCATGCAATATTTATATGTTCTACTAATTATTCCTTTCTTAACAGCAACTTCTGTTCTAAATTCTACTAAAACTCTACCAGTGCTAGTCTTTCCTTTATGACCCCCTATTCCTTTCTCTTTGCCTATATTCTGATAACCATCCTTGATACAGAAGGCAGTCTCTAACCTGCAGTTCCAATAAGTTATTGGCATCTTCCCAATCTCTTACCTTTCCCTCCCTAGTTATTCGCTCCCAACACATTGGCTCCTTTGCCAGTTTTCTCCAATAGATTCCAGCCTCCTTTTGCCTATTGCCTGTATCCCTAATTGCAGTTATCCCTCTCTGCAGAATCTCCTTTCTCCATTTCTGTGTTAGCTTAGTTCTTAGAATACTATCTGCTACTTTATGAATATAATATTCTGTATGATTATTGTTATTCTCCTTCTTGTCTTTTGGCTTTTTAGGGATCGCCACAGCGGAACTCCATTTTGCTCATGATTGGCAGTAGATTTGTACGGTGCCGAGTTGCCAGCCCGATGCCCAACCTTCAAAGAAGGCACACCCATTCACGCACGCACCTATCTGCATGTCTTTAAATGTCACTCGACCATGGGGAGGACATGCAGACTCCACACAGAAGGCCCTCCAGCCGAGAATCGAATGGGAGAACCTCTTGCTGTGAGGTGATAATGCTAACCGCTGCAACACTGCGGCTCCATTATTGTTATTCTCCTTAAAGGTCTGCATTCAAAATCCCAGTTACTCCTTGTTTCATGAGCCCCCCCCCCCCATTTCTTCATAATCTCTTTCCACTTTGAATTATAGTTTTCTATTTGTGCTATGTATAGGAGCTTTAACTGTAATCCCAATCCACATTGTTCTAGTGGAAGAATAAGTGTATCCCACTTGACTCTTCCATTTTCCCCTTCCAGATAAAATCCTTCAGCTCTTTATTAATTGCTATCCATAACTTCTCCTCTGGTTGATAGAAACATGCCTGGCCTGTGTATAAGACTAAAGGGTAAAGGGACTAAAACATTTTAACTGCTTGTATCTTACGAATGATATTCATATAACAGAATTTCTATTTATTAAGTTTTTGTATTATCTTTTGATTAGTCTCTTCCCGCATATTCTTAACTGCCACACTGGAATAATTTTTAATCCATGCTCCTAAATACTTCATTTTATCATGTCCCCATAAATGTGGATTTTGCTGAACCAGTTCATGTGTGGGTGCATAATTTACCACTAATGCCCTTGTTTTAGCTTCATTAATTTTGTAGCCCAAAAAGATATGAAACTGTCTCAATATATTCCACAACACTGTAATGTCTCTTTCTGATTTTGTCAGGTATAAAATAATATCATCTGCAAATACAGCCAGCTTTTCTTGACTACCACAGCAATTATATCCTTGAATTTCTAAGTCCCTTATTTTCTTTGCCAGTGGTCCTAAATATAATGCAAATAACAAAGAGAAGATAGGACACCCCTCGCTGGTTTCTCTGCTAATGCAGAAACTATCAGAGAGGACCCCACTCTCTTTAATTTTCACCTCAGATCCGTCATATATCTTTCTAATCAACCTTATAATTTTATCAGGGTATGCAAATGCTTTCATTGCTCTGCTCATAAAGTCCCAGCTTACTATGTCAAATGCTTTCTCTGCATCAAGACCCACCAACAACAGTGGTATCTTCTTACATTCTGCTTCCTTTTGGATCATCAGTGTTCTGTTAATGTTGTTAAATGGTTGCCTCCCCTCCAGAAAACTACAATGATCCATATCTATCAATTTTGGCATCACCTTTGCCATTTGTTTAGCCATTATAGATATAAACACTTTATAATCATGGCTTAGTATTGAAATGGACCTGTATGAAGCTGGATATGATGGATCTTTACCCTCTTTAGGTATTACAGCAGCCACCACTTTCTTCCAGTATGTTGGTACTTCTCCTCCTCTTAAAATACTGTTAAACAAACCTGCCAGATCTTTATTGTTATTTCCCTCCTAGCTTCCAAACATCCACAGGAATACCATCTATTCCTGGGGACTTTCCTGTAGATGGCTTATACATCACCATTTTTATCTCATCTCCTCCTGTCCTAACTGTTAGTAATCAAATCTCGTCTCCCTCTATCCTTGGCATATTTAATCCTTCCATTAAAATTTCCATTTGTACTTTTCTTGATTTCCATATTTCTCTGCTTTATACAGACTTTCATAGAATTTCCAAAATATTTCTAATGCTTCTATAAGATCTCTTATCTTCCTTGTTATAGGCTCCCTAAGCATGGTAACAGCCCTATCTACTATCTGTTGCCCGTGTCGTTGTGGTAAACGTTTTTGTGCTCTAGAGTTATTATCAAAAAACAGTTGTTTAACAGTATTCTTTCTAAACTCGTGCATATTATCGAGGTAATAATTTATTTTCTGTTTAGCATTCTGCAGTTGCTCCTTTTCTTGTTCTGTGAGATTCCCCCATTTTGCAATACTTTGACATTTGTCAGTCCCTCTAAATAATTCTTATCACTTCTTAACCATATCTCCCTTTCATTTATTTCCACCATACTTTTAAACTCCATTTTAATTTTCCCTCTCTAAATATATTTTCAGAATAAATTTCTGTCTTCTGTAATAGCTCCTGAATAATTTCCAGTAACCATTCCTTAAATTCCTCTCTTTTCAACAGATAGGTCTCATTTTTATTTCATTACCCTGTGTTTTATTTTAGTTATTATTGGCGCATGATCTGAAATAGTTATTGGCTGCATATCACAACCTTCAATTAAATGCACATGTTTCTATGAAATGTAAATTCTTGCTAGCCTAGCCCACTTTTTGTATATTGGGGAATAATACATAAATTCACTCCTAGTACTGAATTCACATCTTCCATGACAAATATTTTCATAAAGTTCTTTAAAAATCTATCCTTCTTTGTTATATTTTTCCCTTCTGGGCTCCCCAGACACATCTTCACTGTTGCAAATCAAATTCCGGTCCCCATCTATAAATAATATTCCTTGCTGAAAGCTGATTATTTTTCCCAGAATATTCTTAAGCTCCATTATAGCAGTTATCAGTAAAATATAAATACATGCCAGTGTAATCCTCCTCCCTTGCCAGTAGCTCCTCAGTACTACAAATCTAGCACTACTGTCTTTTTTATCCTCTTCTATCACTATTGGAGCTCCTCTTGCAATTAATATAAATACACCTGTCTTCCTTTGCCCCAGGTATTCTGTTGAATAACCATCCTGAAAACCTTTTTTTTCTGAAAAAAATTCACGTTCATTTCTTTCCAAATGTGTCTCTCCTGTAGCATAGCTATTTACACTCTACATTTTTAATATAGTTCACTACTCTTTTTTTTGCATTTATTTATGAAGCCATTAACATTTAAAGACATTACAGAAGGCATCATATTCTTGAAATATTATTATTCCCACCTTTTATGTATAACATTTTTTTGTTAAATGTCTAGTTCCAGCTTTTGTGTTATGTGCATGTTGTGTTTGGCCGGTTAATCTCTTGTTTCTTGTCATCTGCATTTGAGCCCATATCACATCTTACAGGACTTTTTGTTTTATTGAAAACCCTCAAGCAAAAACATAAACACACCCCCAATACTGCCCTAAAACTTATTAATTTAATAATAACACATAAAACTATGTACATCTTCAAATATTGACGTTTTACCCTCCTAATAGAAGCAGATGTTTCAAACTGACAGCCACACACACATATTTGAGATAATCTAAAAGAAAACTTATCCATGCAAAGACACATGGGCCAACATATATATTTCAATTTACATTTGTACTGTTTCCTTTATTATTTAAGTAAAATTAATTTATTAATATTTAAGCACTTTTGGCTTACATCCATTATATATTTCTGAACATCTACTTTTGGTCAATATACTGTGTACCACCTGCCTTCCATTAGACTGCCTAAGCCTACTACTAGTTAAGAGAAATAGTAATCTAGTTTGACTAAGAACAGCCAGGTAATTGGGTGTCCTGACCCTAATATAGACTGGGAACACTACTCAAGCCCGAACACTCTAACCCAAAGATTCCTGGAGTTCATAAACTCAAATGCCATGGAACAACTAGTCACCATCCCCACAAGAGGTGAAAACATACTTGATCTCATCATCACGAACATGGGATCAAAATGTTCAACACCGGAAGTATACCCCTCACTGGTGAGATCAGATCATAAACTAATCTCGCTGGAGGTCCTCATCCCGCCCCCACCTGAAACAAAAAAGACCACAGTGAAAAACTTCTCAAAAGCCGATTTAACACTTCTAAAAACTAGTGTGGTCTCCTTTAAGGCCCCTGAGCCAGTGGTAAACATTACTCAAACCGCTGAATCACTTACAAATGCCTTCTACCAGCACCTACAGGACTGCATGGATCAGGCAATCCCAAACAAAACTAAGACTCTCTGTACCAAAGGCAAGCGTCCAGTCTGGTGGACCCCAGCCATAAACAAGCTCTACAACAAAAGGAGGAAGCTACTACAAGATAGAGCAAAATCCTTGAAAGGTAAGACACCTTTGATCATTATAAGTAAAAAACTAAGAGCTCTCATAAAATCATCCAAGGCAAATTTTGAGAGAAAAATCGCCAAGGACTCTAAAGACAATCATAAGGCCTTCTTTAGCTATGTTAGAAACCTAGGAGGAAACTCCCAGATATGCTCAGAATTAGTTCAAAATGATGTGAAAATTACTGAACCTACACACATTGCTAACATACTGGCTGACAGGTTCAGTGCAAACTCCCCCCCCCCAAAAGGAGAGATATCTATTCCAGAGGATTGTAGCCCCCAAACATCTCCAACGCCCAGGTGAGAACTGCCCTCACTAAGGCAAAAACACAGCATCCATGGGACCGGATGGTGTCCCCGGCTGTGTGCTTCATGAACTCAACGAGGAATTAAACCCACAGTTAGGACAGCTGTTTAATCTTAGCCTCACCTCAGGATACGCACCCAAGGAGTGGCGCACGGCGACTGTGGTCCCACTTCATAAGGGCGGTGCCTCCACAGACCCTGGAAATTACCGCCCCATTAGCTTGACAAGCCTTATCTGCAAAGCCATGGAGAGGATCATAATGGAACTCATAAATAAAGACATAGGGAACTTGCAGACTTTGGATCCAACCCAGTTTGGCTTTGTCAAAGGCAGATCCTGCCTCTTAAACTTGGTTGACTTTTTCGAGACAGTCACCAAGGCCATTGATGAGGGAAAGGCAGTCCATACAGCCTACCTCGACCTGGCAAAGGCCTTCACACAATACCCCACTCAGGTATCATCGAAAAACTCATCAGCTTGAATGTAAACCCATACATCACAAGATGGGTTGCAAACTGGCTAGCGACAGAACCCACAGGGTCAGAGTTGCTGGAGCCATGTCAGACTCAAAGCCTGTCACAAGTGGTGTCCCACAGGGCTCAGTCCTGGGTCCACTCTTGTTCGGCATCTACTTTTCTGAAGTACAAGCAAACACAGGAGGGTTATGGCTGACAAAGTTTGCAGATGACTGCAAACTGGGCGCCATAATCGAAAACACATCTGACACAGATATCCTCCAGAAGGGCCTCACAGAAACGGATAACTGGTGCCAGAGCCATGGCCTGAAGTTAAACGCCAAAAAATGCATAGTCATACCCTTCGGGAAAAACAAGGTTACCCCTAGCTACCATATAGGTGACAATCCACTGAGCACAGAAAAAGTCATCAGGGATCTGGGGACCCAGGTTGACAGTAGTCTTTCGTTTGACACTCATGTTGCTAAAGTAGTTAGGAAAACCTTCTATATCGCCCACCTGATCATGAAGGGATTCACATCTAGATCAAGGGAGGTCATCGTCCCCTGTACTCATCACTCATTAGACCTATGATTGAGTACAATGCCCGTTCGAATGTATCTGACCAGACACCTGATGCAGCTTGAAAGGCCCCAAAAGTTCCTCACCAAAAGGATAAAGGGTCTCAAAAATATATCTTATGCTGCCCGACTGAAAGAACTCCAGCTTTATTCAGTCTCATACCGCTTGCTCAGAGGTGACCTGTGCCTGACATATAAGGCCATGTCAAACCCAGATTTGATGAATATGCTTCACCTCAAAAAATCTAGATCCCTCAGAACCACAAGGGCGGGAGACTTAAACCTTGACACGGTTATAAATAGAACGTGCTGGAGGGACAGATTCATCACCCAGAGACTCCCTATGCTGTGGAACAAAATCCCGGTACATGTGAGGCAGAGCACCTCGCTGGCCTTGTTCAAGAGGAATCTTGACCAATGGATGGGAGATCGCAGATATACCCCAGGGATTACTTCAGTGTCACTGCTTGACAGAGGCACAGAAAAATGATAGGCATAGTTTTTATTCAAACTAAAGGGGTGGCGAAAGCCACATAACTATGGGCTAGGCTTATAAATGCCCTTGGGCAGATAGCCTAGTATGAACCTATGAACCTATGAACCTAGACTGGTAGCAGCACTTTGTGCTAGGAAGAAAGCAATGAGGAATTAGGGAATTCTGCCATCGCTGGGAAGTGTGTGTGTGTGTGTGTGTGTGTGTGTGTGTGTGTGTGTGTGTGTGTGTGTGTGTGTGTGTGTGTGTGTGTGTGTGTGTGTGTGTAAATAATATTTTATGTGAAAGGCAGTTATCATGGATAAAGGGGCAATGAAAGATGGTCACAGAGAGACCAGTGAGACAAGGACTTACATTACTTGGCTAAAGACTTAGCTCTGTAAATGGCCTGTGTATAGTCCATACTGGGTGTGAATGTTGAAATACCATAACCACAGTAACAGTGTGTATTTTTTTATGCTCTTGAATGAAGGTTTCATTTTGTGACTTAATTACTGAAATAGAGTTGTGTGCACTTTTGTGCTATTACTTCACTCTTGGTTGGCAGTGGTGGGATTCAAACACCATTTGTTCCAGCCTGTCACTGTGAGTGGCATCCTGTCATCTGGGTGTAATAGTGGTGGCAGTAGTAACATCCCCATAACATTTGGTGGTCAGTGGTGAAGATACTGGAACTGAAGCTATTCAGACTAAAACTTTTTTGTTATCAAATGAGAGTGTGTTACCCTTGCAGCCAAGAGCTAAAATATACAGAGCTTTGGTTATGCACAGCAGTTATTTTATTTTTTTAGTTAGCTTAGTTAGAATGAGTCATAAAATGAACTCTTCTGACTACTCTTTAAAACTGAAGTGGCACTGTCAACAAAGGAATGCAAAGCAAATGGAATCTAGCTGGCTAATATTCAGAGAAGGGGTGGTGGCAGTTCTATGCACAATGCACCATGGAAACAAATTTACAGGATGCAGGCATCCTAAAAGGACTTTAAAGCCCAACTGGAATTATGGGGACTGGCACTTTAAATGAAGCATATGGAGCTTGAGGCAGCTGAATGAATGCAGCAACTGGAAGCAGAGGAAACAGAAAAGTGCCAGCATGAAAAAGAAGTGATCATCCCACATCAGAGGCATGTGAGCCATGGGGAGGAGGAAAATCGCATCCAAATAACCCAGTTCAATACAAAACCTTTCCCTCAATACAAAGGGGGTGATGATTTGTATAGCTTCATAAGGACCTGTGAGAAGGTGTGCATTCAGCAGAAAGTGGACCAATGGCAGTGGTAAGGTTTTTAATGCCTTCGCTCATGGGTATAGCACTGCATGCACTTTCTAAACTCAGTGATGTTGATGGCTTAGATTATGTCAAAGTTAAAGAATGTTTGCTTGCTTGTAATACATTTACCTCACAATTATACAGAAATACATTTGAAGAATACAAGGGGCAAGCAGATGAAAGTATGATTGAATATATTGTAAAAATCAGTAAATATTTTCACAGATGGGTGAGTAGATGCAAGGACATCACATTGTAGTGCTTGCAGATCTTTTGATCTGGGAATAAGCCTTTAGTACAGTGATGGCGAACCTATGACATGTGTGTCAAAGGTGACATACCACAATGTTTTAGGTGATGCACCAGTGTTCACCAACACCCAAGTTCTCAAAGAAACTGAATGAACAAAAATACAAGAAATATATGGCCCTGCACTTATTTATTAAAACTCAGCGACAAAAAACTCATCAATTGATGTTAATCAAATCAAATGCAATATGTTCCATAATTTTTCAGTTCAACTCAAAATTACTATTAAAAGTAGGATAATTTTTTGGTGCACTATGTTAAGACCAATTATCAATGTGCATATTGTTTTCGCTATTGTAAGTCACTGATTTTTCTTTTACTTTTGTAATACACAGCAGCACACGACTGGACTGTATTTTCTAAAAAAAATGAATATGTAAAGAATTTTTTCTTTTTTATTCGGGGGGGGGGGGGGTTGACACACCAGCAGTGTCAAGATAGACATTTTCTGAATTTTTAACCCACTGAGCCTGAAAGGTTTGCCATCACTGCCTTAGTACTATACCTGAGTACATGAGGATTTATTTGGCATACCAAGAGTGCAGCAGTGCTAAGGAAAGTGGAGGAAAGGGGACCTTTACCTAGATAGTATGTTGTCACTAGATAGGAGAGGGGACCTAGCACTGCACATGGGTATAGGGGACGTACCCTCAGACAAACCAGGTGGTCTGACAGAAACACCACTTGCCTGAGCTGTCCACTCTAATTAGGGCCTTAGGTGGGAAAATATTTAGGTACCTTTAGCCAGATGCTCTCTGGAGTGCAAAGGGGCAGGAGACAGGGTAGAAAGCAGGTGGCTGTGTTTGGGATCATTTCTGCTGATGTGAAAACATCAATAATGCAGTATTTTGTGTGTATGATGTTATATGCAGCCAGGCATCAAGGCAATCTCATGGGGAAGTCAATAGGGAGGAGACCCATCACTGCCCATATCTCCCTCTGGGACTGGCAATGTGGCTACCTCAGAGGGGCAGCTGGTCAGTAGCAGTGACCTAGGAGATGCACCACAGGAGGGAAAAGGTACTGGGCTTACACTGAAAGATGATACTTCTAGATGAATGGCAAATGATAACAGTCAGAACTTGAGGCACCACTAGCAGACAGTACTGGACAATCTTTGGAAGGAAAGTTGAGGAGGATCAGTAACAAGAGATGAGGCAGGCTCAGCTCGCAGATCCTACTTTATAGGACTTGAGTGAGGTAGAAAAGGAGGCTTGGGATATGGAGAGTTTCACTATACCGAACAAAGGACTGTTGTACAGGAAATGGATTAAGGTGGGGATGCACGGAGAAATAATACAGACATTGGTAGCACCTAGGGCCTATCAAATGGCACTCTTGGCCATATACCATGACATTCCTTTTACGTAAAGTGTACTAAAAGACAGCATGTGCAGAATTATTGGCCTGGGATTGCAAAGGATATAACAAGGTGCTAGAGGGCTTGTGATCAGTGCTATAAGGTTGGCAAGGCTGGAGATGAAGATAGTTCTGCTTTTATGCCTTTGTCTAGTATGTAGAAAGCATTTCAGATGTACCTATGGATATTGGGGGTCTTCTGAGTACCCTTAGTTCCACAGGTAAGACATATATCCTGGTAGTGGTGGATCATGCCACAAAGTACCTAGAAGTGGTGATTCTATCTTCCATTGAAGCAGTAAATGTAGAAAATGCTTTGTTAGGCATTTTCAGCAGGGTAGTTTTTCTTAGGGAAATACTAATGGACAGAGGTGTCATCTTTATGTCAGACCTGCTGGCATATTTGTGGGACTGCTGTGGATAAAGCACCTAAAGACTACCTCGTACAGCCACAAACAGATGGTCTGGTGGTGGGGTTTACCTCTACTTTTCAAGCAATGTTGAGAGCATTTGGAGTCCAGTTCAAGATGGTGTGGGACATGTATCTGCCCCTGCTTCTCTTTACATACAGGGAGATGCCCCAGGAATCCACAGGTTTTTCATCCTTTCAGTTATTGTATATTCAGAGGGTAATTCATTTGTGATGAGTGGGATGGTGAGTGTGATTCCCTAATGGATGGATGGTGACTGCATTAATTTACTGTTTGAAGATATAACTACTTGCATATCCAGTGCTAGTGGGTCATAAAATATGAATACAGCCTCAATCAAAGAAGTAATTGAATTGTAAAAGGAACATAGACGTTAAAAGTAAGAGATCTGCTTGTACAGGTGCTTTCTATTGTTTCTGGGTTGATATTATTAAGCCCTTGCCCTTTTAGTGGTGGAAGAGCTGGTTTAGTTACTTTTGCTGTGGAAAAGTAAATTATTAAAATAAGCTGATGTAATGTTTTCTGAAAAAGGAAATGATTCCTGATTGTGTTGTGGGCCTAGTTGTTTGTTAGAGGCAGTTTTCTGAGCTCATTGTCCAGGCCATCTTAGTTAGCAAAGACTATCCCCCACTTCAGTGAGAGTTTAGTGTTTATGGTCATTTGCTAGTTGGGTTGCCAGGGCTACGGCTTGGAGAAAGCATCTCACTGGTTCTTTTGAGCTTTTTTTAAAGTTGTTATAGGTTTCAACTTTCTGTTAAGAAGTTAACTTGAGTGTTTCAGCCATTACACACAGAGCTATCTGAGGAGGAGCAGCTGATCTGTGATATATAGCAATAAGTAGCCTGTTTTTTTTTTTTTTGCTTATTTGTAGTAGTTATTGCTTATTCTAGATATTTATAGCAATTTTATTGTATACTGCATACTTGCACTGTATTTCATAGCTATTGGCTCACTTGTGATAAACATTTCTGTAGTGTTTTTCCACCCTGCCTCCCTATTGGCATCTTGTCCTTATATCTGCTGGCCTTGCAGTTGCCCTCCCCTACTCTAAATTTGATCGTGGACACTCCTTCCAGTCTAGTGTCATTAGCTCATTCTAGCCAATATCAGAGAGAACATCTGAGAAGTCCAATCCACTTAATTTCTTTCCTTCTGTTCCTCCTTTCTCCCTTTCTTTAAAAAAAAAATTGTCTGAATATCCTTGTGTTCTGACTGTGCTTCTCAAACATTTTGGAAATATAGAGTATATTTTAGTGCATTTATTAAAACTGTTTTTGCCTTATTATTGCTACAACTCAAGTGCTCAAGGTTGCACTGCATCTGAATTGTTTTAGTATGTTTTAGCTGCTTTTCTGTATATATAGACTAGCTACTTATTCTACTGTATTACTGCCTCTTAAATCATTTTTCAGATGTGCACTTGTCTTGCTTCATTTAAAAAGTTTTAAATTGCTAATTTTGTATTGTTCTAATTGCATTTACTGTTTAGGGCTACACACTCGTGCGTTAGCCTTTTCTGTTTTTATTTAGTGTATTATTGCATTGTTTAGCCTGTTTTAACAAAAAAAAAAAAATACTATCATGTTTGCTTGTTTCCCGCCTTTCCTAGCTAGTATAGTCCAGATCCTAGGCTTTGCTGGTTTCTGGACTTTATTTTCTGTGTTCAGAGCTATACAGACCTTGCTATGGTAGAGGGAAGTCCTACTGCTTACCAGTGGGAGTGGTGAGCATTGTACTGACTGTCTAACACTAGAGGAGTAGTTTCCAGCTCTGAAATTATAATTTTAGCCATTTTGGGCTGATTTCTATCCCTTTCAACTTTCTGGCATAAAAATGTGCATGCTTGCACATTTTTCACATCGTGCAGCACCGCGGGGCTACAGTTAAACTATTCCAGGTGCCAGAAAGTCTGCTCTTCAAATTTTCCCTTAGAACTAGCTGATTTCTCAGAAGTAGCACTACAATCTGAACCCCTGTGACTAGCACTTGCTCTAGTACCTGCTGGAAAGCACTAGGAAGCCATAAACTGATACAAGCACTCAACCCTCCATGTTAATAAGGAGAAATTAATCATAGGCACTAAACAGCCTATAACTGCAAAGTACCTTGCAAAGGTAAGGGAAAACAGCTCTTGTACTTTACAAAAAAGCACCTATACAGGCATGTCCAAGGGTCAGCTTCCGGTGATTTCTCCTGTCCACCTGGTGAATCTGGGCATACTGGGGAAATGCAGCAACTGCATCATGTACACAGACAACCCTCTCCTCCTACCACCCAACACAACAACCTGCGAAAGATGCACTTACATAGCCAAACTTGAAGCAATGTTCTCTCCAGCTGATTGTGCTAGACAGTCAAGAGGAGAAGGTTAACACCTGCACTACACCTCAAGCAATACATAGCCCTTCAAAACCCACACCATCAACACCCACACATAGCAACACTAAACCCACATTTACGGAGGCCCTTAACATTAATCTGCCCAAGCAACAAGGACCTCAAAAGCTGAAACACAAACACCAGTCACAACCAAAGTGACACACAGCTCACAACACCAGTGTGCCATCCAACAACAGCCCCTAAGGCAAGACAACGTACCCAAAGGTCAAAGGTGACACTATAGTCAGCCACACTGCTGTCCCACTCACCAGGCTGAACAAGGAGAAAATTACAGTCAGCTGCCTGTCAAGTGCCAGGATCTGCCACATAACGCATGCACTCAAGTCACTCCACAACAAGTACAAATACGACTCTGTCATTGTCCATGTTAGAGTGAATGACTTGAGACGTACCTCCCTGGACTACATGAAAAGAGACATGGAAGAGCTCTCGGATCATGTGGCCCAGGCAGGTATGACCCTAGCCCTGAGTAGCATCCTGCCTTCGCCCAAAATGAGACCACAGTATAACTAGGTATTAACTGGAAATTGTCCACTTTTATTAAGCATCTGTTGGGTTGTTTGTTTCTGATAACTTGTTGCAGTTAAACTCTTTTTTCTAGAGGCTCCTTTAGCTGTTTAAAACTTTCATTTAAAGGTTCACTGCTGCTTTTCAGCTGTGAGAAACATTTCTGCAGTTTGTTTCCCAGCCTCCCTCTCTGTTGGTATAGTGTTTTTATAGTTGGTGGCTTTGCAGTTGCCCACCCCTAGTGTAAATTTGATCTGGGACCCTCCTCCCAGTCTAGTGTCATTACCTCATTCTACCCAGTACAGTGAAAACATTTGAAAAGGCCAATCAGCTTAGTTTCTGCTACTCCTTTCTCTCTTTCCAAAAAAAAAAAAAATTTTTATCTGCTTTTACTGTATTTGTGTTTCTTCCTACTTTATTTTGCTTTTGCGTCATCTTAAAATTACTCAATTGTATTTATTACTGATTGGTGTAACTCATTCTAAGCCTTTTAGTTTAAGCACTAGGGCTTCAGACGAGTTGTTTTACATTAAGAAGGTTTGTGGTCTGCACTGTAGTGGCAGAACAGGTAGCTTACATCCTTCTAAGTTGGGAACTGCTGACTGAGGGCTCAGTGTCTGTTATTTTAAAAGTGTATTAATTCTGGTTTAAGCACTTGGGCTTCAGGCCAGTTATTTTACATTAAGAGGGTTCATGGTCTACACTCTTATGGGAGGAGAGGCTGGACTCTGCCCTTCTGAGCTGGGAATTTCTGGTTAAAGGCTTATAGTGCCTGCATATTTGAACTGCTTCTTACTGAAATTGGTACACCTTGTTTGCTGTAGCATAGACTAGATCCAGGCCTGCTGAATCTAGCTTTGTTTGTATAACTTGAGCACTAATCCAGGCATTCTTTAAAGTATTCAATTGTATTTATTACTGTTTGGTAGTAACTTGATTAAAGTGTAGCTATCATTCTAAGTCTTTTGGATTAAGCACTTGGGCTTCAGACCAGTTGTTTTACATTAGGAAGGTTTGTGGCCTGCACTGTGGTGGCAGGACAGGTAGCTTACATCCTTCTAAGTTGGGAACTGTTGATTGAGGGCTCAGTGTCTGTTACTCTAAAAGTGTATTAGTTCTGGTTTAAGCACTTGGGCTTTAGGCCAGTTATTTTACATTAAGAAGGTTCGTGGTCTGCACTCTTGTGGGAGGAGAGGCTGGACTCTGCCCTTCTGAGCTGGGAATTTCTGGTTAAAGGCTTATAGTGCCTGCATATCTGAACTGTTTCTTACTGAAATTGGTACATCTTGTTTGCTGTAGCATAGACTAGATCCAGGCCTGCTGAATTTAGCTTTGTTTGTATGCTTGCTGTTTGTTTGTTTGTTATTTCCCTGAAACACTAATTCCACCTAAAACGCAGCGTTTCAGCACTTCTGTGGATCCCTAGTGATATCTGCATTGCTTACTGTACTTATTTCCTTGTTTAATTTGAAAGAAAGTTACTGTTTGTCATTTTTGCATTTAAGTTACCTGTAACACATTACATTTAAGTTACCTGGCACTTGCTCACTAAGTCAGCACTAAAAAATTAAAAGCACGACACCCTCACAAACCCCCACTGAGTACCTTATTCCCCATTGGTCCTTTTTTTCCAATTATAAAGGAATTCCCAATACTATTCTAGCATGTCCAAAGGTCAGTTGTCAATCTCCTCTCCGGTCCAGCTGGTGAATCTGGGAATCTTGAGGCAATGTTACAACTGCCTCATGTACACAGACAGCCCTCTGCTCCTCCCAACAAATTCCAACACATGTGAGAGATGCAACCATATAGCCAAACTGGAGGCTAAGCTCTCTCAACTCAGTACTGGCATAACCAGTCAGGAGGAGAAGGAAAAAACACTCACTACAATTCCAGTCTCACAGAGACCTACCACGACAGCAAACCAAACACATAAACACACAAAAACATACTCGGAGGCTCTAAATAAAAATCTGCCTAAGCAGCATAGACCTCCAAAGCAGACACCCAAGCAACCGCTTCCCCAAAACAAAACACATGCAACACATAGCTCACAAAGCCAGTGTGCCGAACAGTCACAGCCCTTAAGGCTAAACAACACACCTGATACACTTGTAATAGGTGACTCTATTGTCAGGCACACTGATGTCCCGCTCGCCAGGCTGAACAAGGAGAAGGTCACGGTGAGCTGCCTGTCGGGCGCTAGGATCCGCCACATAACACACGCACTCAGGTCACTCCAAGGCAAGTACAAATATGACTCAGTCATTGTCCATGCTGGTGTGAATGACCTGAGACGTACCTCCCTGAAGTACATGAAAAGAGACATAAAGGAGCTCTCTGAGCATGTAGCCCAGGCCGGTATGACCCTGACCTTGAGTAGCATCTTTCCCTCACCAAGAATGATGCCACAATATGAAGACAAGATGATCAATTTCAACAATTGGCTTAAGTATTGGTGTCATTCAAAGGGGATCCAATGCCTGTCAGCCTGGGATGACATGCTCGACAAGCCACGATGCTTCGCTAGGGATGGCTTGCACCTGTCACCCCTGGGCTTTCGGATATTGGCAAAGGCTCTTGCTACCCCCATAGTGCCTTTTTACCCAGTTCGGCTTTGTTAAGGGCAGATCCTGCCTCTTAAACCTGGTCAATTTCTTTGAAACAGTCACCAAGGCCATTGACGAGGGGAAGGTGGTCCACACAGCCTACCTGGACCTCACAAAAGCCTTCGATACAATACCACACTCGGGCATTATAGATAAGCTCACCAGCTTATAAAATATAAACCCCTATGTCACTAGATGGGTTGCAAACTGGCTCAAGGACAGAACCCACATGGTTAGAATTGCTGGAGTCATGTCAGACTCCAAACCAGTTACAAGTGGCGTCCCAGAAGGCTCAGTCCTGGGACCTCTCTTGTTCGGTATATATTTCTCGGAAGTACAGGCCAACACGGAAGGACTGTGGCTGACCAAGTTCACAGATGACTGCAAAATGGGCACCATAATTGACTCTCCAGCTGACACAAGCATCCTCCAAAAGGGCCTCATAGAAACAGACAACTGCTGCCAGAGCCATGGCCTCAAGCTAAACGCCAAAAAGTGTACAGTCATCCCCTTTGGCAAAAACAAAGTGCCCACAAATTACCACATAGGTGGTAATCCATTAAGTACAGAAGAAGTAATTAGGGACCTGGGGACCCAAGTTGATAGCAATCTCTCATTTGACAACCACGTGGCCAAAGTGGTTAGAAAAACATTTTATATAGCCCACCTAATCATGAAGGGATTCACATCTAGATCAGCGGAGTTCATCGTGCCTCTTTACTCATCCCTCATCAGGCCCATAATTGAGTACAATGCCCCTTTTGGGATGTACCTTACCAGACACCTGCAGCAACTGGAAAGACCCCAAAAGTACCTCACCAAGAGGATCAAAGGGCTCAAACAGATGCCATATGCTGCCCAGTTAAAGAAACTCCAGCTCTACTCAGTGGCATACCGCCTGCTCAGAGGCGATCTGTGCTTGACGTATAAAGCCATGTCCAACCAGGAATTAATGGACATGCTGCACTTCAGAAAATCCAAATCCCATCGAGCTACGTGCTCGAGAGACTTGAACCTCAGCACTGAAATAAATAGGACATGCTGGAGGAACAGATTCATAATCCAGAGGCTCCCTTCACTCTGGAATAAAATCCCAGTCCAGGTTAGGCAGAGTCCCTCATTGACTCTCTTCAAGAGGAATCTTGATGAATGGATGGGAGATTGTAGGTTTACCCCGGGTATCACTTCTGTGTCACTGTTAGACAGAGGCACAGTATACTAACCTCAAAAAAGGGCATAGCAAAATTAATTTAAAATGGGTGGCGAAAGCCAAACACACTCTGGTTAGGCTTCTAAATGCCCTAGGGCAGATATCCTAGTATGAACCTATTTACCTATGAACCTATGAAGAACAAAATGACTGACTTCAACAACTGGCTAAGCTTCTGGTTTCATTCAAAGGTGATCCAGTATCTGTCTGCCAGGGACAACATGATTGATAAACCATGATGCTTTGCCAGAGATGGTCTGCACCTGTCACCCCTGGGATTCAGGTTACTGGCTAAAGCTCTTGCCACCCCTATAGTGCCTTTTTTAGGCAAGGTTCAAAGGAAAACACCACCACTATAACAGATACAAGCTGCAAAATCTGAAGGTAATGCTACTCAATGCTAGAAGTCTAAACCTCAAAATGTACTCTCTCGAGGCACTCCTAAAAATGGAGAACATCGATATCTGTGCAGTAACTGAGACCTGGTTCAGAGCTCCAGAGAGCACACCTGCAATACCAGGCTACAATTCTTACCACACTTTTCAGCCACCAAACCAAGACCGAAATACTAAAGATGGAGGAGTGTCCATATTCACCAAGGATATTCACACCTCCAGGCTAGTTGCTCAACACAATACATCTGAAATTCTCCAGGTGCAACTAACACTAGATAAGACTGCAATCTAAATTGTAGCTTGCTACAGATCACACACCATGCCCCAAGATTCTTACTACACCTTTCTAAACATACTGGAAAATATTAAGATACAACCAAACACCCTAATACTGGGTGAATTCAACTACCCTGCCATTAACTGGGAAAACTACTCGGGTATCAACACCTTTTCCCAATGGTTCTTGGAATTCATAAATTCCAATGCCCTGGCTCAAATAACCCATTGTCCCACCAGGGGCTCCAATATCCTAGACCTGGTCATTACCAACATGGGAGATAGCCACTCCACACTAGTGGTCACCCCCTCATTGGTCAGGTCTGACCATAAACAAATCACCCTTGACATCCACATCCCACCCCCCCCCAAGTAAGAAATCCTCCGTACAAAACTTCTCCAATGCCAACTTCATGCTACTCAAGTCTGAAGTGACAAATTTCATGACACCCATGCAGACGGATGCTGAAAGTCCAAATGCTGAATCCTACACTAAGGAACTGTATGAACACATCCACTTGTGCATAAATTGTGCCATTCCAAATAGAACCAAGATGCTCTCCTTCAAAAAAAGGAAGACAATCTGGTGGCCCCTGCCATAAACAAACTATACAACAGAAGAAGGAAACTGTTGCAGAAAAGAAGAAAATCCCAGAATGCAAAAAACTCCCTTACCAGCTTCAGTAAGAAGCTGAGATCCCTCATAAAATCCTCCAAAGCTAGTTATGAAAATAAAATTGCCAAAGATTCCAAAGACAACCACAAGTTATGTCAAGAATCTAAATGGCAATGCTCAGATATGCTATGAGCTACAACAAAATGGCATTACATATACTGATCCCAAAGATATTGCCACTATCCTGGCAGATCAATTTAGGGTCAACGTAACCCCCCCTCTCACCCCCTAAAGGGCCCATCTCAATACCAAAAGACTGTCAAATTCCAATAATCACAGCCACACAGGTAGAAACCGCACTTTCCAAAGCTAAGAATACAGTATCCATGGGACCAGATGACATCCTGGGCTGTGTACTACATGAAGTACAAAATGAACTGGCACCTCACCTAAGTGTCATGTTTAATCATAGCTTCACCTCAGGCTTCGTGCCCACTGAGTGGCGCACAGCTACAGTTATCCCACTCCACAAGGGGGGATCCACCTTGGATCCCAGGAACTACCGTCCCATCAGTCTGATGAGCCTGATCTGCAAGGGCATGGAACGCATTATCATCGAACTTATAAACAAAGACATTGACAACCTGCAAACACTGGACCCCACCCAGTTTGGGTTTGTGAAGGGCCAATCTTGTCTCCTGAACCTGATTGACTTCTTTGAATCAGTCTCCAGAGCTGTGGGCAACTGTAAGGCAGTCCACTCAGCTTATCTGAACCTCGCCAAGGCCTTCAACACCATCCCCCACTCTGGACTCATAGATAAACTTACTAAGCCGGGCATAAATCCCTATGTCACTCGATGGGTTGCCAACTGGCTTACTGACAGAACCCATACTGTAAAAGTAGCTGACTCCAAATCCAGCTCGAGACAAGTGACAAGTGGAGTACCTCAGGGTTCAGTCCTGGGACCGCTCTTGTTTGGCATCTACTTCTCTGAAGTACAGGCCAACACTAAGGGACTCTGGCTAACAAAGTTTGCAGTTGACTGCAAACTGGGAGCCGTTACTGAATCCCCAAATTATGCGGATATTCTACAAAAGGGCCTTACAGAAACAGATGCTTGGTGCCAGAGCCATGGGCTCAAGCTTAATGCCAAGAAATGTATAGTTATCCCCTTTGGGAAAAAACATGTACCCATGAATTACCACATAGGTGGCAGTACACTAAACACCAAAAGTGTGATTACAGACTTAGGGACACAGGTGGACAGTGGTCTCACCTTTGATAAGCACATCACCACAACAGTCAGGAAATCCTTCTATTTTGCACACCTCATCACTAAGGGCTTTTCATCCAGAAAAAAGAAGGTCATTGTCCCACTGTACTCATCCACCATTAGACCCATTATAGAGTACAACGCCCCGTTTGGTATGTACCTCACAAGACATCTGCAACAGCTGGAAAGGCCACAGAAATATCTCACTAAAAAAATCGCAGGCCTAAAGCAGTTACCCTATGCTGACCATCTAAAAAAACTCCAGCTATACTCTTCGGCATATCGTCTACTCAGAGGTGATCTCTGCTTAACATACAAGGTCATGTCAAACCCTGAGCTGATGGACATGCTCCACTTAAAGAAATCCCAATCCCTCAGAGCCACATGCTCCAGGGATCTAAACCTCGTCATCACAATGAACAAAACATGCTGGAGGGATAGGTTCCTGACCCAGAGACTCCCCATACTCTAGAGTAGACTGCCCATACATGTCAAGCAGAGCACCTCCTTGGCCCTCTTCAAAAGCAACCTTAATGATTTGATGGGAGATAGGAAATTCACCCCGGGGATCATGTCAGTTGCCTTGCTAGGCAGGGGTCCAGGGAAGAAATATCCAGGGAATTGTTATGGCTAGGTTTGTATAGGCCCTAGGGCCGATAGCCTAGTACCAACCTATGAACCTATGAAATGTTCTGGGGAACACAATAAAAAATTGGAATGCCCAAATATTTGAGAATAATTTTGTCTTGCCCGGTCTATGCTTCAAAGAAATTGGTGCCACATCTGTGAAAAGGTCTGTGTTCTGCTTGTGTATTTTTAAAATTCATTTTAACTTAGAGGAGTTAGGCTCAATATTCTTTAGTAGGAGATATCCAGGATATTTAGTTACCAGTAGATGATTTTTCTATAATACTCTGTGCAGTGCAACAAACCTATCGTGATATTTCTTGTGTACTTTCTTATTAATCTGCATATTTAATCTGTAACTGCACTATTTGCCTTATTGTTTAAATAAAGTTTATTTAAGCTTTTATGGCTAGTCTTTTATTTTATATATATATGTGTGTGCATGTGTGTCTATTATTATAAGAGGAGGGTTATCATTTAGCAGTGCAAGTTAATGTCTTCTCTCCACTTAGCTAAATAATTTGGGCCTACCACCAGTAAAAATCTTAATGTGTATGATTTCATATTTGAGTTAATCAAGAGAAGCAGGTAACAAGGGGCCCACATCCAATCCAGGGTGGTAGTAGTACCAGCATGGGAGGAAGAAAGTTGTGGAAAATTGGAGAAAGTGTGTGTGTGTGTGTGTGTGTGTGTGTGTGTGTGTGTGTGTGTGTGTGTGTGTGTGTGTGTGTATGTACGCATGCACGTGTATGCAGAGTGGTGAGAAAACAACCTGTGGTGCTAGGTCAAAACCACAGCTTTGTATGTGGCATTTGTGCAGTCTACTCTGAGCATGGATATTGAAAGCTCTTACCCAATACAGCAGTGCATATTCCACTTATCCTCTTGGAACCAGGTTACATTTTATGAACTGATTATTAAGTTAAACTGGTGTACACTTCCTTTTAATTTAATCTGCTGGGTACTAGTGGTTGGACTCAAGAGGGCTCTGGTATAATTTTGAACCTTTGCTTTACATGGGTGACAGTGGTGCCATCATTCTGTGATTATTTGGTGGGATTCAAACTCTATCCATCTGCTAGTTCATCACAAATTTGCTGGCAGTGGTGGAATTCAAACCCCATCAATGCCACTGTTCGTCACATATTTAGTGGCAGTCCTAGGTACTTGAATTGAAATTATTCAGCCTGAACAGCTTTGTTAACATACCTGTGTATATATACCCTCTCAGCCAAAAGTTAAAATATACAGAGGTTTGGCTGTGCATGACAGGTATTTTATTTTTTAACCAGGTTAGTTTAGTAACAGGTAGAAAATAAGCTCTTCTGACAACTATGCAAAAATGTCAGTGGTAAAGCTGGCAAAGAAGTTTAAAGCAAAGACTGTAACATGCTTAGATGTTGAAAGAGGAGATAATGTCAACTTTGTGTGTGGTGGAAATGCAACCAGGAGACATGTTAGCAGGTATGCAGAAAGCAGACAAAGGACAATCTGTTTCAATCTAAGAGGTCCTCAAAGCCCAGCTAGAATTAAAAAGACTTGTGTTTGAAGTGAAATGTTTGGGACTCTCCACAGCAGCCAGAGGTGCAGAAAGAGAGCAGGCACAAGGAGAAGACAGAGAAAGAGAGAAGCAATGTTAGCACAAAGGAGAGGTGATCATCCTACACCAGCATCATGAGCCATGGCAGAGGGAAAGCCAAATCCTGCCACCGCTGTCATCAATGTGAAGAAAAGCTCCTTGACATATTTTATTGTGGAGTTTAATGCATTGTCAGAAAGGATAGCTATGTGGATATGTCATGATTAAGAGATCAGTTTACTCATGCTGTTGTGTGTGTTGGATATTACTGACATACTTCTTCTCCACTAACATTAGCCCAACTTGTACATCTAACCCACCCAAGGTATGAGGTGCTGCTAACCCTTTGGCCAGCAAACAACAGACATCACAAAAACTCCTCATCCTCACTGAACCACTGCTGCATTGGTAGTCCACACTCTGTTATGGACCTATCTGTTGCAATCTCTTATGTCTTTTCCTTTGCATGGAGTAGCGTATCATTAACTCTTCCTCACATATGTAGTTGGGACTTATTGCCACCCACAGCATTCACATCCTGCACTAGTCAATACATAATCTGATCCTGATAAGGTTTGTTTGCAGTTCCTTTATCCAATAGGTATATGCCATGTATATGGATGGCCTAAAGTAACACTTCATTCTCCTGGCTAGTGAACTTTTCAAGTTGTTGCTTCCTCTTGGTTGCCATGTCAATACTTGTATATATGAGGTCAAAGAATGACTGTCAATGGGTGTGTATGTACATGAGTATGACCATACCCCCACTTAATGCACCTGATTAACAGCTGCAATAGTGATATCTATTACACAACCTTGCTGTCCCTATTTAGGTACTGTACCCATGCCTATATATGTGTATATATTGTGTGTGTGTGTGTGTGTGTGTGTGTGTGTGTGTGTGTGTGTGTGTGTGTGCGCGCACGCATGTACGTGCGTGTATGTATGTCTTTGCAATCCCATAACCCTTTCAGCCTGCAATCTTCACAGTTTCCTGGGTTCCATGTTGCACCCTCACCAGTCACAGGAAGACAGCACTATGCCATATTAATGTCATTGGGTCCCATTTACAAATGCACCAATGCATCTTCCTTACTCTCCCTGATATTCACCATAGGGTCTGTGACAATGCTGAAGTACTTTGTTAGGTAGGACTTCTTTATTAACTCCATAAAGGTCAATGTGTACAGAGAGGCTTTACTCAAATCTCTGTATTTTGAAGTTGTGAGATTGTAAGCAGTGTTGCATGAAATAGCTTTGAAGTGTTACGTCATGTTAAGAAGGTGCAGTTAGTGCAGCAGCTATGTTATCGAAGACAGATAGTGCCAATGTCTGTGAACTGCTGTGAGTGTGGAATGTACTACCTATACATATTATTGATGTGCACTGTGAATATCATGGTGAGCATGAAGCATTTGATCAGTATGCTCATATTTATGGCACTTGTACGCACAAAGTATCATTTTGCAGTGCTATGTTGTGCAACATGATTCACAAGCGTGCATCCTAGTGCATGGGTTTACCATATTGTTCCTAGAATGGAACTGCTATGTGGCCATGGCTGTCTCAGCAAGTGGAAAAAAGCTGGGCTCTACCAGAGACAGGAGTTTTTGCCTATTTTTCCTACAGCAAGACTTCAAGGAACACCCACTTGGACATTATGATGGCCCTCTAAAGAACATGAGCAATTGGTACAAAGTGAGCTAGGTGCTGAGTGATGCCACTGGCATTATGTGTACTGGAGAGTAGTACCATCATTGTTATAGTGATGTGAGCTTCAGGAGTATGAGCCAGAGATTACAGTAAGTATTTTTTTTTTTGGTAAACGTGTTACACTCAGTTTAGTGCTGTACACATATGATTAACAGCAGATATGCTTAGTTTTGCAGCTGCAGAAGAGTATTGGATGTATATGGTTGGGTTCTGCATAACATGGAAGCACATCTGGCAGTGAGGTATGACTGATATTGAGATTATTTTTGGAGGATATATATGTGATATTTTTTCCACTTGTGACACCATTCTTTGGTCCAGTTGTTGAAGAGAAGGTAGAAAGGCAACTCTTATCTCAATTTCTGTTGGCCACTGACTCTGGCACTGGGTCATTAATGGCCACCAGGTCGACCTCTCAGCAGGGGAAACCAGCGTAAACATTCACTTGAAGCTAGACAGCAAGGAAAGGAACAGGAAACTGTGGTAACTGACACAGTTAATGTTGAGCAGTGATAGGCCAGTGAGTTCCCATATGACAGAGCAACAGATGGCACAGGATGAGACTGAAGGGAAGGTGCCACAGAAAGATGCAATAGAACTTTCTATAGAATGCCATCAAGAAATGGAAAACAGGGGATGTGCCCTCAGTTTAGAAGAAAATGAGCTAAGATAAGAGTTGGTTGATTTAATGGACATGGACAGATATATTAAGATCAATGAGAGAAATAGACTGCAGAAGGTCAATAAAACCCAAAAAGTAAAAGTCTGATAAAACAAATGAATATAGTAATTATGACTGTCCATAGAGATCCATGTGATATAACAGAAGTGAACAGGGTATACTACTGTGCTGCTAAAGTAATAACTGATAAAGTTCTACTACAAGAACACAGAGCAGTAAGGGGAAAGGAAGGGGAAAAATCAAATTCCATCATGGAAGTATTGAATAGAGAAAACTATAAAGCAATTAAGACAAGAAGCATCACTGTTAGAAGAGTATAGAAGAGTGAATAAATCAACAAAAATACTAAGAAAGATAGATGTCATTAAAGCAAGGCACAGTATTAGAACAGACCAGGATCTATCATGCACTATTGCAAATAACAAACTAAAAATTTTAGGACAGGCGGAAAAACTTAGAAGATGCACAGATAAATATAAGGGGAAAGTACAAAATAAGCAATTTATTAATGACACAAAACAGTTTTATAGAGAATAGGGAACTAAGGTAAAAGGAATTGAAAAAACACCAAAAAAGAATAAGTAAATACATTTTGGAGAAGTATCTATGATGATCCTGTGAAACATAACAAAGATGCTAAATGGATAGAAGAAATAAAAGAAAGAATAAGACGTTTAAAGGTACAGGATATGAAATGTGGTGAAATAACAGCCAGAGAGATTGAAACAAAGTTAAGAAAAGCCTCTAATTGGAAAACCCTGACCCAGATGCAGTACCTAACTTTTGGTTAAAAGTATTAACATCTTTGCATGAGGATTTATCCATGATTAAGAACTATTTATATGTACACCCCAAATAGACACCAACCTGGTTAACAACAGGAAAAACAATGCTCCTACTTAACAGTGAACTTGCAAGCTACCCTAAAAATTATAGACCAATAACTTGCCTTCCAACAACGTATAAACTATGGGAATTCATGCCGACAGAGTTTATAGTCATTTAGAAGAAAATTCAATTATGGCAGTAGAGCAAAAGGGTAATAAAAGAAAGTCATCTGGAAAAAAAGGATCATCTATTGTTATAAAAGTTATAGTGGAGAACTGTAAACAAGGGAAGAATTTACATATGGCATGGATTGACTACAAAAAAGCATTTGCTAGTATCCCACATTCATGGATAAAAGAGTGCTTAAATATGTATAAGACACACCCTACACTGATTGACTACATTACAGTAACCATGAAACAGTGGCAGACCACTTTGCAATTAAGCCATGCTAAAGAACAGATTATTATCCCAGGGATACAAAATTCAAAGGGGTATATTCCAGGGTGACTCTCTTTCACCGTTGCTATTCTGCCTTTCCATTAACCCATTAGGCTGTTTACTTAACAGCTTAGGCTATGGCTACAATTTGTCTCCTAGAAAACAACAGTCTAAAGATTTCTCATCTTCTTTTTGTCGATGATTTAAAACTGTATAGCTCATCAGCTGAGGAACTGAAAGCACAGCTGCAGGTTGTCAAAACTTTTTCAGATGATATTAGAATGTCATTTGGTCTTGATAAATGTATAAATGTACAAAAGCAACCTTTAAAGTAGGAAAACTGCAACACCTGAAAAACATCAGTTTGGGACAAGAATGTGATATAAAACAACTTAATCAAGAGGGAGTGCATAAATACTTGGGAACTGATGAAGGATCAGCAATAAAACATGAACAAATGCAAATAAAACTCAGTAAGGAATACTTTAGAAGACTTAAATTAATCCCGAGAACAGCACTGACATCTAAGAACAAGATCCAAGCTATAAACCAATTTGCTCTTTCTGTCCTAACTTACAGTTTTGGAGTGATAGACCGGCCCCAAAAAGTGTTGGATAGATTAGATATTAAAACAAGAAGGTTGCTCCATGTTCACTAAATGATCTGTAAAAATCAGTGTATACCAAGATTATATATTCCCCATTCCGAAAGAGGGATGGGCCTCGTTGAAACTGATTACATGTATAGATCTGCAATCGTGGGACTCCACAGATATCTACTGTCCTCATAAGATCCAAATGTAGTGAAAGTTTTGAAACATGAGGAGAATAAATCTAAGATGACTTCTCTGCTTAATTTAGCAAAAGCATATTGACATCAAGCAGGAATGGAAATCAAACCAGAAGTAGATAAAAATCAGGCAGCAACTGAATGTGCCAAAAAACAAAAGAAAAAATATAAGGTGAAGAACCAGATGAGAAGGCAAGAAATGTAGAAAAAGAATAAATATAGGTGCAAGTATAGAAAACATTGGGAAGAACCTCATGTTGATCAGGAACGAACACAGGAATGGTTAAGGAGAGGCAAATTCAAACCAAGAGATGAAAGGTTAATATTGGCAGCCCAAGATAGTGGGCTACGTACATACTGGTTTACAAAGTCCATTGAATATGTGGAAGAAACAAAGAAATGCAGGTTTTGTAAAACCGAATTGAAAACAGTCGCACACCTAGTTGCTGGGAGCAACACACTAATGGTAGAATAACTGTATACTGAAAAGCATAATATTGTGGTGAGACTGTTGCACTGGGGATTGTGCAAACATTATGATACTGAAGTGGCTGAAAAACACTGGAAACATGAGCCACAAAGCATCATAGAAAATGAACAATTACCAACAGTTCAAAAGATAGATGCTAGAAAACTGGATATAGTCGTCCAAGAAAAGAAGACAAAAGTAGCATTGATCACTGAAATCACCACACCCAGTGACTACAGTTTCTTGCATATAGAGAAACACAAAGTCATAAAATACCAGGATCTGCGGGCAGAAATGAGAGCAATGTGAAAGAAAGATACCAAGACAGTCCCAATAGTAGTAGGAGCAACGGGTCTTATAAAAAAGAATCTACAATCCTATTTAGATATGTCAAGCCATGTAACCCCATACAACTTGCAGAAGGAGTCATTACTGGGCACATTGCGGGTGCTGCGAAGAGCACTTTTGGCTGACATCAAGGATCGAAACAACACTAATTTCATAAACTTTAATCATACTTTGACTTAGGAATGGGGTCCATTTTTATCATGGTATTAGAAACCCAAAAGATTTGGAGAAATTAAAAACAGGAAAGATGGTCATCTTGCTGGAGGTGACCTACAGGGTTCAATGGTGCCCTCAGTGTTTACCTCTCAGAAGGCGGTGAAGGCTGCTCTAATAAGGGTAGACCAGAGGAGTCTCTAATGGTCTCTCTGCATCTGCTGAAAAGGCTAGTTGCTGCTGAGGCACAACAGCAACTGGATGTTCACCTTGGCAGTATGAGGAGTCTTCTGGCATGATTGGTGGATTCACAAGACTGGCAGGTCCCACCCACTGGGCCTCAGTTGGCTTAGGGAATTAAGGAGCTGTTAACAAGCTGTTTCCTGTGGTCCGGTGGTGCAAGGTTTAATTTCCTCACCTTTCATTACTTGACAGTATGACTGAGCAAGTCACTTAACCAGACATTGCTCCCAGGCTGAGTCTGAAAAAGGGCCATGGAGATCAGTGCTTTACTCCAGAAAACAAATACAAATAAATAAACTGGACAATAACATCCACAACTCAGGGGAGTGATGTCTGGATTTTTTTCCTCTGGGCCA
This sequence comes from Protopterus annectens, assembly GCF_019279795.1. Taxonomy (NCBI): domain Eukaryota; kingdom Metazoa; phylum Chordata; order Ceratodontiformes; family Protopteridae; genus Protopterus; species Protopterus annectens. Next base: position 528,572,047 of record NC_056730.1, on the reverse strand, counting down.
GTCTGGTATCTATCATTTGATGATATAAATATCCTGGAAAGAGGTTTGCAGTTTATACCAAGTGGTGCTAATAGTGTGCCCGATGCGCTCACTGACCTGCAATTATTTACAAGGAACTTAAACCTAAAGGTATTGTTTAAAGATTCTAGCGCGAATGTTAATAATAAATGCAAGAGAGGGAGTACTCAATCAATGGGAAATTAAATATATTTATAAGGATGAAGGGTATGTAAATGCAAATGTTTCTCTTCTATAAGAGATTTGTGGACGACTGCTTTCTGCTCTGGAAAGGGGATGAAATGCATCTAAGAGAATTTGTGCAATATTTAGATAATAGCACAAACTTTTTAAGTTTTAAGATGGAATGCTCATCTGAATCGATTACTTACTTGGACATAACCAGCATGCATGCCCCACATATTTTCAAGGGTATAGTAAAAAGTCAGTTTTCAGGGTCTACTTTAAGCTCTCGAAAGCAGTAAAACCCAAATTAGAATTGCGTGACATGGAAAGAGCGAACCACAAATACGTCGAACGATACGAAACCGTGAAAGGGGAAATATTGAAATTGCATAGTTGGCCCGTCTGCGGTATAGCTCCGTAAGGTAAGTGTGCGATAGTTACGGACCTTAGGGTAAGGGAGGGGTTAAGGTAAGTGCATAGGTAGGTAGTGCATGTAAGGTTTTGTGTAGGTAATGTATGTAAGGTTTAGTGTAGGGTTTTGTTAAGTGTATGTGTGTGGAATATTTAGTTTGTTTGGGTATAGCTCCGTAGGGGAACTGTGCGGTAGTTACGGACCTTAGGGTTAGGGAGGGGTTAAGGATAGTGCATAGACAGTTGTGTATGTTGGGTTAGTGTAGGGTTAGCAGTAGGATTTTGGTACTGCAATTTAGGGTTAGAAGTAGGGATTTGGTTAGTGTATGTATGTTTTTTTTTATTGTGTTTGGGTAGGTAGTGTGTTGCGGGTGGTGGGTTGGCCAACTATGACGGTTTGAGGTTTACATTTTTGCGCTTTAGTACATTCAACATATCCGCGGTTATCTCTTTATGTATCATGCGATTTGGATTTGGGTTTTTCATGTTTCGAGGGTATAAAGTAGACCCGCTTTGCGGGGTGAGTAGATTGAATACTGATGAGAGTACTAACATACAGCAAATGAATGAGATGGCTTTGGAATTTACTGATAGGGGTTATGTACAAAATATGGTTCATCAGGTGATGGATGAGGTCATAAGAGAAAGGAATGGGAGTACGGCTCCTTATTTCAAGCAAGTTAATGAATCAGGGGTTTTGATAGGACACACTGAGGAGAATGACTGATAATAAGTTAGGATACGTATTAGCTTATAATAATAGAACACAAGATATTGAGAAAATTATTAGAAAGTACTGGAATGTTCTATTAACTATGCCTGAAATAAAAGGGATTATAAATGATTATCCTATATTTGCTTATAGAAATGAGAAAAATCTTAAAAGTAGACTCTGTTATAAGGAATTACAGATGGGGAGGCATAAAGAAAAGTTTGAAAGTTGTAGGAAAGGAACCTATCCCTGCCTTGGATGTAGTTGTTGTAAGGATGTAATTACTGATCCCTTCTTTATATATCCTATCAGTCAAAGAAAATATACTTTTTTTTAACTATGCTAGCCCGTATTACAACACATATAGTGCATTTGGCTACTTGTACATTATGTCCAGCATTTTATGTGGGAAAGAATGTTAAAGGAATGAATCATAGAACATAGGTTTGCAATTAAAAGGAATGTGGAAACAAATGCTTTGGCAATACATATACATGATAAAGGGGACAAGCATTACATTTAGAGTTATAAAAGTGCTGCAGAAAAATATAAGAGGTGGGGATATGAACAATAAATTGGAAATTGCTGAATTTGCTTGGATTTTAGAATTAAATGCATATAAAATCCCAGGTTTGAATGGGGCAGTAAGCCTGAAACCAGTTCTGCAAAAGAAACAAACGATATTGCAGTAATTTGCACGTATGTATTGATTAATTGGTCATCTAATTTTTTAAATTGTTTTTCTGTTGTGATTGGTTGGTTGTGCCAGACATGTTAAGAAATGGTTTTGTAATCATATTTTTATACAATGAGGAAGGGGAAAACCGAAAGCTTTGTTGTTTTTTATACTTATTAAATTAACAAACGTTTATGCTGTTTGTTTCTTTGGTTTTATTTTGTCTGTTTTATCAAACGTAGTTCGCTGCAGTTACCCATCATGAATTCCTGGATCCTGGACTCACCTGTCCCTGAATCCTCCAATGACTGCTTGCCAGTTACCCAAACATGATTCTTCACTGGGGTATCCCCCTGAGTCTTCAGGAAGTCAACCTCAGTGGTATTCATTGTTTAAGCCCAGGAGCCAAAGGATCTGATGGGGAATGAAGAGTGTGAAGCTTAGAAACCATCATTCTTGTGGCAGCCAGTGAATGTCCTAGATGTGAAGAAGGCTAGGGTGCAATGACACCAGTGCATCATTACCACCCCCTTGTGTTAGTCTGAGATGTCCTGAAGGCTTATGTTCTCAACCAGAGATCACACAGGTATCAGGTTTACCCCTTGCCCTTGGTTTTGGTAAGATACATGGTTGTCAGCTACTTCATCCTATTCCTCATGACCAACCCTACTGGTGATACAAATCCATTCCTGAATATGGTTCACCAGTGATGCAGACAGATGTCCTGCCTCTGTGCCATCCAGTTAGCTGACACTCTCTCCACCTTCTGTGTGTATACCACCACTGTTTGTCTCTGAGAGCATGCATTGGGCTGGATTCATGAACACCTGCACTTAGTGCAGCTGTGTGCTGTTTGGTAATCATTAACTTGCTCTGCACTATGAATCCACCCTCAAAACAAGGGTAAGTGGCAGAATATGCTAATGAAGGCATAAGTAACTGAAATACATGCTAATTAAGCAATCCAAAATGGTGGAGCTATTCAGAAACATATAAATTGCACTCATGCACTTGGTGCTCCCTTTTGCCTACAGACATGAAGTCACTTAGAAAAAAATGTTATTGGTTGCTGCTGCTGTTATTAACCTGTATGTGCAACAGGGTGCTGCTCCTGCCAGACCTCAGCCTTGAAGGAGAAGAGTGTTCAGACCCTGTTAGACCTATCATGGACTGCATGATACAGAAATTGTAAAGTGATACAGGGTGGACAAGGATACCCTAGAGGAAATATGCAATCTCTGGTGCCCTCACCTGAGGTCCCAAGGAAATCATGGAGAAAACCCTACCAGTGGAAACCAAGGCATATGTAGCATAACATATACCAGCTACAGGTACTTTCTAGAAACCGACGGGGTATATATTTGGGATGTCATAGACCTCAGCCTCTGGACTATTACATCAATTTCTAAATGCAGTGCTACAACATGCAAGGGATTATATCTGATTTCCATGTACCCCAGAGGAGACAGCAACAACCATGCAACAATTCTATGCCATAGCACGCTTTCCTGAGGTCCTGGGGGTCACAGACTGTACACACATGTAGAATTAAAAGCTCCTCCCAGAGAACAAGGAAGGAGGTACATTAACAGGAATGGATACAGTTCCATCAACTGTCGGGTGGTCTGTAATGCCAGATTATCTACAATGTGTGTGCAAGTAACAGTGGCAGTTTCCATGACTCACACATATGACACTACTGTGACCTGTATGTAAGGTTTACTAGGAGTGACTTTCCGCAAACAGCATCTAGTGGGGGATGCAGGTTATGATCTGGAACCTCGGCTCTTGACTCCTATGAGAAACCCACAAAACCCTATTGAGCAAGGGTATAACCAGAGTTGGATCATGGTCAAATGGGGCCCAAGGCAGGGGAATCAGCCAGCCCTCCCCTCCCCATTACCCCCCCCCCCCAAATTACCATAAACACTGTTCAAAACTTTCAGCATGCATATTTTTTTCATTTTGAAATGAAGACAGATATGGATTTAATTTTAAACTTTTATTTTAAATATTCTTTGTTGACTAGATTAGTCCCACTAGGCATCTTTTAAGAGACCCTTGAGGATATTTATACCACTAGGGAAAATTTGACTAGGGCATTTGGGAACTTCCTCCAACTCTTTAATAGCTCAGGTAGAAATTAAAGATCTCACAACATCTACTATTAATGCAGATGGATGGGGCCTCAGTTTAACACCTCATCTGCAGGACAACAAACTCAGGAGTGCAACACCCCCACCCCAATTTAAAGTGCACTTCAGTATCAGTAATACATCTACATGGTGTAGAATTAGAACTCACAGCCTTCCGCACAAAAGGCAAGTATGCTACCTGTTGTGCTACTAATTCTGCTTTGAAATTCTATAGCGCAAGCAGTGACAGCCATTTGCTAAAAAAACAGTTGTGCATTGAAAACAGAGCCCTTACAAGCCTAGCCATATTTATCCTGAGTTGCCCCAGTTGTCGGTGCTTAGGTGAGTGAAGTTCACAAATGTAAGGGTCTATGGTAGTTAGTACTGACTTCCTCTGTCCAGGAGGGACACAGGCACCACCCCAGGACTGAGTTTGTGGTCATCCATCCATTGATCTAGGCTGTGTTTGAAGAGGATCAGGGTGGGGCTCTGTTTCATGTGAATTGGAAGTTTGTTCCAAAGAAGTGTCAGTCTCTGAGAGATGCATCTGTCTCTCCAGCATGACATGTTCATGTCAGATACTAGGTTAAGATCCCTGGAGCAAGTGGCCCTTGTGCAATTTGATTTACAAATGTGAAGCATTTCCATCAGGTCTGGGTCATAGACTGCCCTGTAAGCTAGGAACAGTCACCCGTAGCAACCTGTAAAAGACAGAATACAGTGACAGGGCTTTCAGTCATTCTGCATAAGACTTGTTTTGTATACCCTGTAATTTCTTAGTGAGAAACCTTTGTGGTCTCCCCAGTTGTTGCAGTTTTCTGGTGAGGTACATGCAAAAGGGAGCATTGTACTCAATTATTGGTCTGATGAGGGCGAAGTATAATGGAATTATAACATCCTTAGATTTAGATGCAATGCCTTTACTTATAAAATGTACCACATAGAAGGATTTCCTTACTACTGTGGATATGTGATGGTCAAAGTTCAGATTGCTGTCAACCTGAGTACCCAAATCATGTACCACTGGGTCTACACTTAGGGAGGTGCTGTCTATAATGTAATTAGTAGGGATGTCAGCTTTCCCAAAGGGAATAATAATGCATTTTGTTTTGCATTTAACTTTAATCTGTGGCTTTGGCACTAATCATTTCTCTGCTTTAACCCTGTCTGCAGTATATTAACATCGTTGGGGGACTCAATGATTGCACCCAGTTTGTAATCATCAATGAACTTGGCCAGCCACAGGCCATCCAAGTTTGCCTGGACTTCTGAGAAATAGATTGCAAACAGTAGTGGTATGTCACTAGTGACTGGTCTTTTGCTAGAGGTAAAGTTATACACTTTGACAGTATGTGTCCTGTCGGTGAGCCAGTTGGCTACCCATCTGGTAATTTAGGGGTTAATTCCCAATTGGGAGAGTTTCTCTATAATACCTGAGTGGGTGATTCTGTCAAATACCTTGGCTAGGTCAAGATAGGTGGTATGCACTGTCTTTCCCTCATCCAGGGTCTTGGTGAATTTCTCAAAGAAGTCAACCATGTTTAACAGGCATGATCTACATTTAATGAACTGGATCTGGGTTGGGTCCAGAGTTTGGAGACTACCTATGTCCTTGTTAATAAGGTCCATAATGATTCTTTCCATGGCCTTGCAAATGAGGCTAGTCAAGCTTATGGGCCTATAATTCCCAGGGCCAATTGATGGTCCCCTTTGTGCAGAGGGATTACTGTTGCTGTCCTCCATCCCACTAATACATAGCCAGTTCGCAAGCTGTGATTAAACAGGGATCCAAGTGGGTCTGCTAGGTCATGTTTTAAGTTGTTTAAAAGCCAGCCTGGGATGTTGCCTGGTCCCACTGATGCCAAGTTCTTGGCCTTTTGTGTTTGAAAAGGAAGTGTTGGAATTCCACTTGCTGCTGAGTAGACTAAAGATGCACATGCAACTGCATACATAGAATGTGCCCTTGAAGAAGAAGACATGTAAAAGAATATTTAATGAAATGTTGTGGCACTCCCCCCAGTGGACCACCCCAGCCAGCAGGCCCTAGACAACTGCCTAGGTCTCCTAGTGCTGGATCCAGTTTTGGATACAATTATGCCCATGTTCAAACTAGGAATATTACAGAACATGTATCTGGCTTCTGGTGTCTAGACACTCCAGGTGGTGCCATGCAGTATGACCCAGCCACCATGACCAAACTACTCACAGTCTGTGCCATGTTTCACAATACAATTGTCAGGAAATAGCTGAAACAAGAACAACAAGGCCAAGGACTGAAACTTCTAGGACCACAGACAGGACTAGCAGGTCAAGCAAATACAGATGAGTCCGAGGAAGAATCAGCAATCACTGATGATCCTGGCAGATGGAGGCATGCACAATATGCAATGGCTCTGGGTAAGAGGTAGAGGATACTACACACACTCACTACATAAGTGAAAACCTTGATGCTAAGCACATACAAACATTAAAATGAATGTCTGCAAAATTATCAGCCTTTAGTTACCCATATAATGGTTGTGCTCTGTGAGGAACAGAGTCATGCCCCAAATACACATCTTGTAGCAGCAGTATTAACCAAGTTAAGTGCTGAGCCTTTAAAAAAGAAATATAGAAATGAGTAAATGAGTATGCTCATTTGCAACTATTATAGGTCACTAAGATGAAACATGGCTCAACTCTACAGTGATGTCAGCAGTAACTCATGACTGATATATGCAACATACATATATGATTCTGCCCAATACTGTGCATCAGTTACAGTTGTCCAATGCAGATACCTCAACAGTGACAAGGGCAACTTTATCATCATTTGCACAAGGGTATGAGCAAGGAATAATTACTATTACTAGGAATACAGTACAAATACAATCATGATCAAGGAGTACGTAACAAATCAGTTACAACTAAGCAGAAAAAAGAACAATAAAAACAGTTTCTGCAATATATTCCATTAAAGGAAGCATCTGAGTAAGCAAGCATTAACTATCCATTTGTACAGCTGACATAAGCAACCCTAAGTCACAAAGAAGTGTGCAAAGGGCATGACACAGTCATCATCCCTTGCAAAGTGTGGAGGGGGGACACAGGTAGCCAGACCTGACACCAAGAAGTGATTGTGTGTGAGAAAACAATAGATCATCAAGTATCCTTTGCTAGGGCAAGTAGCAACAAATTTATATCATTAAATTGTAATGTGTGTGTGTGTGTGTGTGTGTGTGTGTGTGTGTGTGTGTGTGTGTGTGTGTGTGTATGTGTGTGTGTGCGTGTGTGTGTGCATGATTTGGTATGGCCAAGATAATTTTTAACATGTGTAGGTCTGCATGAACACAAACAAAGCTCTTATGTTAGCACTACATCCTGGCATCTCGGACAGGTGTGTTCCATACATGGTAGAGTAGTCAGTTCACCATTGCTACCCCCCGACCACAAAAACTACCTCTGCCAGGAGTTGCAGTACTAGTTAGTTCATGACCCTGGATAGAAGTCAGGGTGTTACCTGAACATGAACAATGTCTGCTGGATGAGCTGTCATCTTGACTACATCCATGACCATGACCATGTGGCCTACCATGTCTGGGGGTGGACACATCAATCATTGATGGAACAGTGGAAGTAGTGCCACTATAGGAGTGGGAGCTGGCATGACCACACTGGCTAACGCCATATGATCTGGTGGCTCTCTGTCCATGTGGATGCTGACCTTTCCTCAGCAGACTCTTCATTACAGACACTGTGCAGTCTTTCATTCATCCTGCCCAAGGAGTCCACAATGTTCAGACAGTCTCATATGTTATAATGTACAACATTCAGTACTTGGACTATCTCTTCTGAGGCCCAGGTGGAAGGTGCTTGCACCTCCTTGATAGCCCAACACACATGTTGTGTGGCACATACTGACATATATGTGGGGGGAGATAATTTTCAACATCCTGTAACCCATGAAAATTTTTCCATTAGATGTAATGCTGATTGTACCACCACGGGGCTAGTATATTTAGCTACCTGCATGGAATGCAATGCGTTCTATGTAGGTAAAACTACAAGAAGGTTAAAAGACAGAATAATAGAACATAAATCCGAAATTAAGAGAAAAGTTGAAACTAATGGCCTATACAGACATTTAATGACTTATAGCTCGCATTCTTTTAAATTTAGGTGTATTTATGTTTTGAATATGGGTATGAGGGGGGGAGATGTGGATAATTTATTACAACTGAAAGAATATGAATGGATAATACGGTTGCAGGCTGATAAAATGCCTGGCTTGAATAATAAAGTAAGTTTGAAGCCAATATTAGTTAAAAAACAGAGGGAAAATGTTTAGTATTTTAAGTATACGTGTTTTTAAATTTTAATGAGATATGTTAATAAGTTTCTTTTGTATGGCTGGTTTGTTCATGTGATTGTAACTGTTTCTCCATTTAAATGTGATGAATAGACATTAAGTTGTATGCTGATGAAGGGTGTAGACCTGAAAGCTTCGTATTAAACAGTTTTTACGTTTGGTGATTACAGAGTGTCTTGGACATACTGACACACTAACATCAGGGGGAGTGTGGACAGCAGGTCTACTACAAGGACGTTTACTGACACCTATGTATGGTACTTCACCCTCATGATGGCTACAGGGAGACTCTGCCAGCTCTGCAACTGGAGTAGCCACATTTCTCTGATCATGATCAAATGTGCCACCCTCTACCTGTCCTATCTCTGATGGCTCTGTGTCATGCATGCATAGGCATACTGACTGTGTCCAAATTCTGGTCAGGTAATGTTGGAGTCACACCCTCAGTCAGACTGACCCTCTGCATCCACAGACAGTGCCCAGAGGCTACCAATCCTCTGACATCATCAGTAGGAATTTCGCAGTGCTGATGGTAGGCTCACCTGGGATAACAAATAACACAACAAAGAGAAAAATAGAAGAAACAAATGATCAACTGTATGATACATAAAACTGAAGGTAAGTAATAACAGATGCATATGCAACTTAAAATTCCATTGTCAACCCCTTTGGTAAAAACTCTGTACCTATGAACTACAACATAGGTGGTAATATACTTAACACCGAAAGTGTGATGAGACCTTGGGACACAGGTGGACAGTAGTCTCTCCTTTAATAATCACATCGCCACAGTAGTCAGGAAATCCTTCTACATGGCACACCTCATCACAAAAGGTTTCTTATCCAGAAAAAAAGAGGTCATTGTTCCCCTCTACTCATCACTCATTAGACCCATTATAGAGTACAATGCCCCTTTTGGTATGTACCTCACAAGACATCTACAACAACTGGAAAGGCCACAGAAATACCTCACAAAGAGGAATACCAGCCTCAAACAGCAGCCCTACGCAGACTGTCTCAAAAAATTCCAGCTTTACTCTGTCGCATATCGCCTACTCAGAGGTGATCTCTGCTAACATACAAAGCTATGCCAAACCCAGAGCTGTTGGCCATGCTCCACTTAAAGAAATCCCAATACTACCAACCTACATGCTCTAGGGACCTAAACCTTGTCACCACAATAAAAAGAACATGCCAGAGGGATAGATTCCTGTCCCAGAGACTTCCCACACTCTGGAATAAACTACCTATCTATATCAAACAAAGCTCCTCATTAGCACTCTTCAAGAAAAATCTTGATGACTGGATGGGAAACAGGAAATTCACCCCGGGGATCACTTCTGTGGCTCTGCTCGACAGTGGCACAGGAAAATAATTTTCTTGGATGACAAAAGCCAGGGTACCTTTTTGGCTGGGCTTGTATAGGCCTCAGGGCCAGTACCTATCTATGAACCTATAAAAACAATTAATGTAGATATAAATCAACTTTCAGTATAGTAATGGAAAAAGGGGCCTTCATTTTCAGGTGCTCAAGGAAAAGCAGTACCAGATGTGCCTATTTAGACAAAATGGAAATAGAGAAGGGATGTTAAGCATTATGATGCAAATGACACAATAAACATCAGCATCAACTACATCCACATATTAAAAAAGATAATAAGAAAAAACAGCCAAAAGGTACCAAAGTAAGACCAATAAGCAAATCCAGGGTACCAATAGACCAGAAGCCAGTAGAAACCAGTATTATTTTACCTTCATTTCTAAGCTGGTGCTGAATTCATTCCTTATGGAGTTTTAACTTTTCTTTCTTTTACTTAATGTCATAATTTTGTTCAGAATGGTCCTCACTTGAAATGATTAAATATGAACCAACACTTTTTTATCATTGTTTTACACAAGCTTTTACATGTTTCCAAGGTGTCTGTTGTATTGGTTTTAATTTTTATTTATTCATTAATATTTATGAGTACTATGAGTCATTTTATTGAATGTTTTTATTGGTCAACCTGTTCATTAGTAAGATATTTAATCTGTCAACCTACCTTAGACTCACATCTGATGAAGTGTTTGAAACGAAAATGCTGTATTTTAATTGTCTGCATTTATGTGTTTACTCTGTGTTTTGTGCACACATTAAATTGGTTTTATAAGGCTTCCAGCTGTCTTCTGGTCTATTGGTGCCCTGGATTTGCATATTAAAAAAGATCTTATACACATTCTTCTTTTTGCTCTCCTTCACTCCCTGCTTACCTCTCTCTATGTGACTCCCTCTATGCTCCACCCCTCTTCTCTAGCATTATCCATATGTATAAAACATTATTATTAATATGGCATACCTAGAGCTTCACCAGTAAACAGCTTTTGGTCATCCTCCACCTCAGCACCTACATCAACCACTGCTCTGGAACCCCATGACAAGTTGTCCAAATCCCTTACAGTAGACAAGGAACTCCTCCATCTCAGTCAGTGGTGGTTTCATAGAGGATCACCACCAGTAGCCATCCATTACCGTTCTATAGCAGTCATTCTGTTTTTGGCTTTGGTGATCATGTCACTGGCTTTATGTCTGACACCACAACAGCAATGGCCACCCACACATTGACATCGTTGACCACCTGGAGCCAGTTACAATTACAGAAAGACTTGTTGATTTTGACTCTCTAATATGTGTGAGCTGTGTCTACGGAGTACCTGGATTATCCCTCATTCCCAGCATCTGAGTATGGGGGTGTATGAAGGCCAAATATCTTGGAAGTCATATCCCTGTAAGTAATGAAAATAATAGAAAAAATATGTGTCAGAAAATTTAGCAAGGTGACTGGCCACAAAAAAATTGGAATGTATGCAGGTATCATGAACAGAAATTAAACATATGTCTCTTTAGGACTACACACAGGTAAAAAAAATACAATACTCCCAAAGGAAAATTAAAAGCAATATCAGAATGCTTCAAGGATGATAAGAATATGCATGTTTGTAATAGATAACAGCATTTCCAAAATATATGAATTAAAGCATAGGAAATTAAACATGTTTATCATGTGGGATAACCTTTGTTTGATGTTAGGTATGTATATATCACAGACTTAACACATTTCTTGGACAACAGTGTAACCTCATCATTGCTACTATTCCTAAAACACATTTTTATAACATGTGCCCACATCCTCAGAAAAGTGTTTCTATAAAGGCAGGTAACATTACACGAGTTTACTTAAAAAGAAATAATGATATATGCTGTAACAACACCAATGGGCAGACTGTAGACTGCACCCAATGCTATGTGAAAACCATCAATAATGCTTAAAACAATTCATTTTTAAATAAACATCATATACCTTCACAGATATCTATAATAAAGTACCCAAACAATTGCAATTACAGCAGTATAAAAACTCTGGATACAAAGAGTATCCCTGACTATGATGCAAGTACCTTACTAACGTGATGAGCTTATAGAGTGCAGATTCACTCCTGTGAGCTCTATGAATATGCATATGATGTTTCAACTCATTAGTATTTATGAATCACACAATCAGCATGAAGTGCTGGGCAGGTAAACATGGTGTGAGGATCTACATGATTCCATGCACATGCCCTAGCAGTGCAAGAGCTAGCATTGAGTATTTCTTGATAAGTGCTTGTAAGTGTGAATGATTAGTCTTACTGCAGGAATAATTAGTGTTTCACACTCCTGTCAGTTTGACATACACTTACTAAGGGTGTCAGAGAGAAAAGTGCTACCAAAGAGTCAGGGATTACATTGACTGACTTATGAGATAACCTTTATAACAGTTTCATTACTAAATACTTATGACCCAACTGTGCCTCTGAGTAAATATTTGTCTGTAATTCATATAAAGTACATAACATTTAAGTATACAAACACATATCAAAATCAGTTCAAATGACTGCATTTATTGTTAGAAAAGCAAAAAAAGTTGAATGCTGTTAGCAAAAGAAAGAAGAAAACAACTGTAGCATTGCAAAAAAATGTTACTATTGTAACAGGAAGTACTTAGCTAACTGTTGCAAATATCCCATTCATCTACACATCTACTGGGAAGATACAAAGGACATCTGTGAGAAAATTATTATCTTGGACCTTTAATGTAAAGTGATGAAATGTCACATCTTGTGTATATGCAATCTAATTTCTCTTTTTCAGAATATGTCTGTGCCTGTGACAAATAGGGAAAATAATCTCAAATGTGTCATATTAATGCCATAATGTCAAAGTTCAAATTTAGATAGGGTACCGTTTGTGTGGAAATAGTGATATGTAATGTGCATATTTCGATCTTATAAGGCAAATTTGAGAAAACATCACAAAGACACCACTTACAATTATCTTTGTTGGTTGTCTTCATCCTTTGTGCATCATTTGGCATTGCGCACTGTTGATAGCCAGCAGTCACTAGCAATGAGTGATGTTCACATCTCAAGGCAAAAACACAAATTTTGCAGTAGTGCAAATGAGCCTGTTGCTGTTGTGCTTTTTTCTGTGATGTTAATTTTAATCTAGGTATAATCCTAAACTGATGAGAAGACCTGGGTCATTATAAGCTTCTAATGAGTACTGCCATTGTTTTCCCTGATCTAATAAGTAAAAGTCAAAATCACAATATCTTTCATAGCCAATACATGGCATAAGTCATTGGAATTTCCTTGTGTGATGTTGCTATTAAATTTTCTTTATGTAATAAGACTGAGGCTATCATAACTTCTGCTGACCCTATTCAATTTAAAACCTACTTAGAATCTTCCTCAATAATAAATGGCTTTGTGCATGTACCACTCCTGACTAAATTTTATTGACATGGCCATTAGCTAAGCAAACCACTTTTCTACCATAACATACAACTAAACTTGTAGAGTCACTTCTTTTTCTTCCTACCCATATCCCCCTCTTTTGTATGTAAAATATCCATTCAATTTCTCCCCTTACCATACTCATACCTATACATTTTAACTTCCTCTTTTCCTCTCAGCTATCAATATATCTCTTTTCCTACTAATATATGTTAACCCTCCATTTTCCCCACACCTACTACCATACCTCTATCTTACTTCTCACTCTGTATCATTTCTGTGTCTCCCTTTCTTATTCACTCCTCTCCTCTCACCTCTTATCCCTGTTCAACTGGCTTTACTAACACTTGCTCTACTGGCATGGTCCACATGAAAATTACTCATTGAATTACTGATGTTAAAGTAAATCTGCTACACAGTCTAAACTTGCTTGCTACTATATGTAATACTGTAGTAATGTTCAACCTCTGTTACTCCTCTGCAACAACCACCAAATATGTAAATCATATGTCATATTTCACTAATTGTATTCAATGCAACTGTTGTCTTGTATGTATGAAAGTATGTAATTAACTATGTAATGTATGAAATTTTGTAGTTAACTATGCAATTTTGTCAGTTGTCTCTGGATCTTTTCTCCCCAGGCCTCCTCTGAAAATGGGCTCTGTTCCAGTCGGACTTTCCCAGTAAACGAATGTTAAATAAAAATTTGAAGTGATGTTTCTGAGGTGCATTAATTTTTCTTCTTCTTCTTTCATCTTTTCCTAGTTAGGGGATACCACAGTGGATCACCTGTCCGCTCATGATTGGCAGTGGAGTTTTACAGTATCGAGTTGCCAGCCTGGTGCCCAACCTTCCACAGAAGGCACACACACATGCACACACTCACACCTTCGGCCAATTTAGAGTGTCCAATCCACCTACAGCATGTCTTTGGGATGTGGGAGGAAACCGGAGCATCTGGAGTAAACCCATGTGACCACAGGAAGGACTTGCAGACACCGCACAGAAGGCATCCCAGCCGAGGATCGAATTGGAGAACCTCTTGCTGTGAGGCAACAGCGCTAATCGCTGCACCACCATGGCCACCCTTTCCTGAGGTGCATTAATGTTAGCCACAAAATATTAAGTAAGATCATTTTATATTTCTCTATATTGTTCCAAAGTGCAAAATTTAAAACTGTTCCCACATAGAAAATCACATTGCTCATATTGCCACATTAACTAAATCTGATCAATGTACAGGCAGTCTCCGGGTTAAGGATGAGATCTGTTTTTTAGTCTGTCCTTAAGTCAAATTTGTATGTAAATTGAAACGTGTACATATGGTTCTTATTAAATGTCACTTAGTCAAATGTTTGCCTCACTCTGGTATTTATTTTACTTTTCTTTGCATATAAAACACATTAAGCTGAGTTAAGTACAAACTTGAAGTGTTAAAGATAGTACTGTAATTTATTTTTCTGTTTATTTGTTTCATTGAATATTGTGGTCTCTCTGCAGTTAGTGTGGGTTATTGTTCTTTTCACTTCATTGATATTCGGTGTTTAACTCTTGGCCTAGAGGATTTCTCTGTGCTTATAAGTGTTAGTCACATATCTGTGAATTTATTTCTGCTCAATATCTGAGCTGTTTGGCTGGCTGCTAAATATCTACAATCAACTGTATTACAAACTGAGTTAAGTACAAACTTGCAGTGTTAAAGAGAGTATTGCATTTTATTTGTTTCATTGAATATTGTGGTCCCTCTGTCTCTCTGCAGTTAGTGAGGGTTATTACTCTTTTCACTTCATTGATATTCAGTGTTTAACTCTTGACCTAGAAAGTTTCTCTGTGCTTATAAGTGTTATTCACATATCCGTGAATTTATTATCTGAGCTGTTTGGCTGGCTGCTATATACCAACAATCAACTGTATTACAAGCTGAGTTAAGTACAATTAGAAACACTTCCAAATAAAAAAAATTCTTAAACATAATACTGTATACTGTAGCTATACTTCCTTACTTCCTATCAACAAAGCTGGTTTAAGGCATCTTGTTATTAAATGCAGTATTTACGAGGACTTTTGGTACTTTCTTATCATAGTCGCCTTGGTGATATAGTTGCATAAAGAGTAAAGTAAAATACTTACGTAAAAAGTAAATATGGCGATACACAGGAATAGTCAGAGCTCACATAAATTGACATAAATACACAAATATCATAAACAGTATCAAGTACTACATTTCTTACACTATATGCATACATTTACAGTAGTTGGAGGACATATTACAGAATGAGAAATGAGGGTCCTAAAAATGTAGGGAAGAGGAAACAGCAATTTCAGGAGGTCTACAAATACATTTAGGAAAGTGGCACAGATGGAAAGTTTTTGAAGCAATAGTGTGAAGAAAATAAAGTTGCAGATAATGTGCACAAAAAAGGATGATATGTTAAATAATGTATGCAAATTGGCAGTGTCTGTGAGTAGGAAAAGGCAGCTTGTGTTCTGTAGAAAATCCAAAGTTGTAAGTTGAACAACATTTGTTTGCCTATTTTGTTTAAATGGGGGGTAAAAATACTATATTATGCTGAAACCATTTTGTTGAAAGCATGTGAAATGGAATGCAGTTGCTAAATAATGTGTTGAAAGTAACACAGCTATTCTTTTTACTTAATAGTGAATATCTGAAGTGGGTACAATATACATAACATGTGTAATCCCTCAACTGTATCACCCTACTGATTTCGCCAAGGTCGTTTGACATTTCACAAAGGCCGCTATAAAAAGGAAGTACCGGACTTTTTCAGACACACACCCATACTTCTCAACTGTACAGATTTTCACAGAATGTCCAGATTTTTGCCTCATATTTTGGTCCAGTTTTCATAAAATTGTGGTTGCCTAGCAAAAGTAGTGGCAAATCATTAAAGACTGAAGTTAGAAAATGACAGACACTTGAGTTTCAGAATTCATACCCTTCAGAACATTCATGCTAATGCAAAACCTGTTATTCTACCAACTATCTCCCAAACCCCTGCTTACACTTATCACCGGTATCAGAACTTGTCAGAGATTTGGGATGCATAGCTAGGCTTAAAAAGGCCCTTGTGGTCATTAGCATAGTAAACACCTATGAACCTATGAACTTTCTAAGTTTGTAAGAGAATTATTCTAAGTTTGTAAGAGTATTATTTATTAAAATTGTCCCTATTTTTGGGCATTTGTCCCACTTTTATTTATGGCTTTGTCGAGATTTCTTGCTCTAAGAGGTTTAGAGGTATCACACACACACAGACACACCCTTAACCTTACTTTACCTATTCCATAACTAACCCCCTCCCCTTATGCAACCACCCACCTCTTAACTGCTGTCGGGATTGCTTGCTCGCTCTCACTCTTCACTCTTTTCTCTCTCTCTCTCTCACACACACACACAGTCTCTTCTTCATTCATACATGCATTCACTCACACATCCCTGTCACTCTCCCGATTTTACACATACAGTAAATTCCTCATTCATACATGCATTCACTCA
This sequence comes from Protopterus annectens, assembly GCF_019279795.1. Lineage (NCBI taxonomy): Eukaryota > Metazoa > Chordata > Ceratodontiformes > Protopteridae > Protopterus > Protopterus annectens. The sequence goes on along the minus strand of NC_056730.1, from coordinate 528,555,250 downwards.
TACATCGCTCTCACTCTCCTGATGTCACACACACAGTCACTTTCTCATTCATACATACATTCACTCACACATCGCTCTCATTCTCCCAATCTCACACACAGAGTCACTTCCTCATTCATACATGCATTCACTCACATATTGCTCTCACTTTCCCGATCTCACACACACAGTCACTTTTTCATTTATACCTGAATTCACTCACACATCACCCTCACTCTCTCCTGATCTCTCACACACACAGTCACCACTTCCTCATTTATGCATACATTCGCTCACACATTGCTCTCACTCTTTCTGGATCACACACACACACACACACACACACACACACACACACACACACAGATTTGGTTAACTGGAAATGATATTAGAGATATCTGAGTTGGGGGCAGACTAAGGACAAATGAAGATTTTAATTTTTTCATGTTATTTCCATCATTGTGGCAGCCTGTTCATATCTATGGGTTGCCCGCATGTCAGATGTCCATAACCAGGGGACTGCCTGTACATACAAAAACTACAAGTGTAAACAATATTTGTTATGTCATGACATGAAATTACGACATGTCGTACATGTCAGTGCTAACCCATCTCCCAATAACTCATCACACAAAACTGCAATACAGTTCAACTCATTTCATAGATAGTACAGGATCTCTAACCAAGGATTCCCCAGTATCTAAACCTAACCTTCCCCAGCATCCACATATCACTGCATCCGCTTTCACATTCAAACTTGTGTCCACATCCTACACCATGCTCTATTTCAGCTGATGACCTTCCAAGCGTGTACCTTAAAACAGCAGCTGATAGCATTGCTATTCTGACTTAATCCTTATAAATAGGTCAGTTCAGGAATACCATGTTCTCTTCCTATAGAAAAACTCATGCATTATCCCTCTGCACAAAGGAGTAAATTCAACAGACATCAATACCTTTAGACCTATAGCAATGTTATGCCCCTCTCCAATATACTTGAAAAATGTATTCTAAAACAATTGCAAACTATCTCCTGCAGGAGGAATTGCTATCCCCCACACAACATGGCTTTCATCCTTCCCATAGTGCTAACACACTGCCCTTCTAACCTATATAGATACTGTCAATAAAGCTACAAATAATGGCAAACTAGTCTCCTCCTTTTTTCTGGACTTGTCTGAAAGGCTTTGACACAGTTTGTCACAGCAAACTTCTACTTTTTCTCATTAGGTCTCTCTCAGCCCACCCTTCTATGGTTCAAAAGCTACCTATCCAATAGGTATCAATCAGTAAAATGTCACTCCACCCTCACTCCATACCTCCCAGTCACCAGTGGTATACCACAAGGCTCTATCCTTGGTCTCCTCCCCTTTAACATTCTCACCAAATTCCTCCACATATCCACACAACAGCCCTCCCCAGTACAGAGCATAGATGGCTCCACACTCATTTCACATCTGACAGTATGGCACACCTCCAAAAAATAATCAGGAATCTTTAACAGCAACTGAAATATGGCTTTGTAATTCACAACTGATGCTCAACTCTAAAAAAAAAAAAGTACCCTTTTCCCGCAAATCACTCTCCCATGAAAAAACTAAATTTAAAGTGCTCTCACTTGATAATACGATCACTGAAGTCACTTCTCATAGCAAATTATTAGGTATGATAGTGGATGATAATCTTAAATGTGATCTGCATATACAAAACTGCATAAGAAAAACTCATCCAAAACTGAGGATGCTTTATAGAGACAGAACTATTATTACCTATGCAACTAAAGCTTCACTTGCTACTACTTTTCTCCTCCCCACATTTCTTTATGACAGTGCCATCCCTACACACTTCAGGCATCAGAAAAATCATAACTTGAGCAATTATATAATGAACTGCTAAATTTGCAGGAAATCCCCCCTTTCAGAACCCAGCACTGAATAGTACTAAAAAGTATCAATTGGTTAGACCTATCCCTTCAACTAACATATACATACCTTTGTGATGCCTGTGCACTGCCCCACACCAGTGAGGGACTTCCATATAGGGAAAGGATAATAAGTACACACACAGTAAAGTACAATTTCCCTTAAGAGCACACAGAGATCATAGTCAGTCTGGGGCTGGTTTCTCCGTTTCTCTACAGGTCCCCAATAAGACTCCCACTGGCATAGCTGTAGGGTCCAGATCTCAGCCTAGTGGGCAAGCTAAAACCTCCAGCACCCTCTCTGTCCAAACAGTGCTTTGTATCCCTGCCAAGTAGCTGATGCACACATGCTTTGAGATAAGTGTTTATACAGCCACACAGACACTCCTGGGGAAGGCTGGCACAGGTTCTCCAGCTGTGCCCCTTTTCTGCCCAGTCTAAAAGGTAGTACCAGCTGCCACCACCCGCTAATATCAGCTACTCAAAAGGCCCTTCTGAAAGGGTGTTCAATTATTACTGTGCAATATTACTATCCAAATGGTAAGTATGACCGAACAGTCAAGGCTTATTAGAGTGACTTGGTACAGTATCACTATATACATGCAATTTATCTAGAGCTTAAATTAACTCTACATAAAACAGCCACAGTTGAAATGTTTAAAAAATATTTAATAATATAAATATAAACACAAGACAATACTTAATACACAGTGCTAGTCAAGAGTTCAGAGATCACAGAGAAATGTTTAAAATAATACCGCAGAAAAGTTCTGACATCACAAAAAAAAACTAGTCTAATCTTCCTATTTCCTAGCTATATTTAAGAGAAAACACAGCTCTAAATAACTTACATATAGAGCAAAGCAGCGCTTGTGATGTTGGATGTTCTCAAAACAAAATGTGCTGAGCTTTCTGATTCTCTCTCTTTAAATTGATAACACAGAGCTGCTTTACATGACATCATTCTTCACACTTCTCTGGTGTTCCCAGGCTAAAAGAAACTACATTTACATTATTTACACCTGGTCAGAAACCAGAGCAATAAAGGACATTTATACATGCAAATTCTAGCCATTAACTCTGGTCTTAAAACAATAGGCAGGATGCCTCCCTCTAGATATATCGGCTCTGAATTTTGACATTAAAAACAGTCATAAAATGCTTGCCTTAGCTTTCTTACAGCAGAGTGCACTGTTGTTACATTTTTACAGTTCAATATCCAATGCAGTCGTTTCATATTTAAGAGAACATGCCCGTGGCTTACATTAATATTTACAAATGACAAAATTATCTACAAAATTATATCTGGCTAGGCTGGCAGTCTTCACCTGTTTTCACAATCTTCTTACCACCTATAAAACTATCCAGCATCCATGTACCTGTCCAAGAATAAAAAGATTCTACATAACTATGTTCCCAATCAGTCATTACAATCCAAAAACCTATCAAATCTGCTGGGCATTGTCTGTACTTGTACCATGTTGCTAAGGCCCGGAACTACTTATCTCTATCCATTGGGTCAAAACCCTCCCTCCCATCTTTCAAAATTATTCTGAAGGACTTTCTAGCCTGTAGCTGGCTCTGTTCTTGTTCAACACCAGGACAAACTATATACCTAAATGTCAACAAATACCTATTCAAACCTTATATCTCCTTACTCTCCATTTGTCACTCACTTCCTTACTTCTATCAATTACTTTTCCCTGTCTTTCTCTCTAAATATGCCATAAGCATGCTTTTCTCTCACTTTGTATTGCAATTCCTATTTTTATTATAGAAACTTATTTTTCATTTCTCTATAAACTGGCTAAAATGTCTCCAACTATTAAATCATTATCATAAAACTTGCATCTTTTCTTAACCATTGTTTTCATATTATGTTTAATTTGGTATAATTATTTAAACTATAGTTTCTTTTTTTGTATTATTTTTAGACTGAAATTATTGTTTTTACAATGTTTTGTAATACTTTTCTCCTGCGGGCCTCTGATGAAAATGGGCTCCTGCCCAACTGGACTTTCCTGGTAATCAAATGTCAATAAATAAATAAAATAAATATTTGTCACTGCATGACTGAAAAAATCCACCTTCTTTATAAATTAATGCAACCAACACTCACCACTAAGATGAGTGTCCAACAAGGGCAAATTCAAATACTGTGTTTTTTTTAATGGCAAGCCACTATCAGTATGCAGTTTTCTGTTTTTATTATATCAACAGCTGTCATAAAAGCAACCACCAATGATTTTAACTTTTTTAAATATAACTGTAATCCTAGACACACATACTATGGACACAGTGACTAGGAATCATAGATAGCTAGTGCTATTTTTCATTGCACATTGCACAACCTATCAGCCACGTAAAAGGTGCGGGTGATCTAAAAAACAATTTTCAAAACTGTATGACATACAGTACATATAAATAAGGATATATTGACATGGATATGTGAAATCCTATGCAAATGAGGAATATGGAATATGCAAATGCAAAAGACCAACACTGGGAGATGTATAAATTACTAATACAACAGACTTGCGCTACATCAAATATCATGATTTATAGAGTACATTTTAGGCATAGCAGTGATAGTGACACTGGCACAGTGGATACCATTGTCACTCAACAATAGGTTCAACAGTTGATTCTCAGCTGTAATGCCATCCATGTGGAGTCTGCATGTCGTCCATGTGGAGTCTGCATGTCCTCCCTGTGTTCATATAGGTTTCCTGCAGGTACTCCAGTTTCTTCCTACATTTCAAAGACATGCGGTAGGTGGATTGGATGCTCTAAAATGGTCATAGGTGCGAGTGTGTGCATAAGTATGTAGTGTGGAAGAAGTACTGTGGCACGGGCAGCAAACTGGCAGTGTAAGCCTTGGCTGTAGATGATTGTCACTGGTGAGGTGACACCCTGTCCTCATGTGCAAAAATTGTAAAAAGGGATTGTGGATGGATAGAAGAATGGATGGATAGATGTTAGGCATAGCAGCAGTGGTAAGCCAACAACATGTGTTGTTAGCTACTGTTGGAGCCTGTGTTGGCAATCTTGTGTGTCATGGCCACCAGTGCCAATGGAAACCATACAAAAGGCAACTCACATACCTTTACCTCACAGAGCAGCAGATGATTGATCAGGTCAGATTCAGCAGGGCTGTACTGCAAGATATAAGTAAATTGTGTTTCCCATTAGTAAAATCAAGGAATATGCATATGCCTAGTCCTATGGACACTAAGGTATGTGTGGCATTCATTATCCTAGCTAGAGAGACTTCTCAGTGACCTAAAGGAGACATGTTAGATATTCTGCAGCTCTCTGCTAATAACTAATCAATTCCTTGATATCAAGCTGCAATCTGTGGAGGAGCATATCTAGTTTTAAGTACACCAGAGAAGAGCAGCAATACAATGCAGGCATTTAATGGAACTGTAGGTTTCCTTGAGATCCTACACACCACAGCCTGCACCTGTGTTATTATTAAGGTATTGCACTTGGTCCAGAGGGACAGAGATACATAAATAAGAAGGAAAACCACTCACTGAATTGCCAGATGGTCTGTAATGTCTAGGGAATTATCTGTAAGGTGTCTGTGCACCATCTGGATAGTACACATGATTCAGAGATATGGTACACACCCAGCCTACACCAAGGTTCCCTGTGAGGTGACTTCCTGCAGGGTCGCCTTGTTGATATGTACACACATACAGTTGACAGAATGGCCTATGCATACAGTTAGCATGTTGGGTGCATGCCACGTGTAATGCTGTGTCTTGTGCACTGCAGGAGATGCCAGATATGGCAATGAGCCATGCATGATGATGTCTGTTCAGAATCCACAGACAACTGGAGAAATAGTATACAACATGGTCTAGACAACTGGAGAAATAGTATACAACATGGTCTATACTGAAACAAGAAATATTGTATAAAGAGTGTTTGGACTACTGAAAAGTAGAGTTTGCTGTCTAGACTCCTCTGGTGAAGCATTATAATATAGCCTAGATATATGTAGCAAACCATCTGCAGTCTATGCCATAGTACTCATTACAGTCGAGTGCACCTCTAGGCATTTCTGAAGTTGTCTCCTACTACTCCTCCAGGCATCAAATACTGCTTGTTTATATTTGAATTAATAATTGCAAAACCATGCTATATACAATGTATCAGAATATTTTCTCTTGAAGAATACATGATGAGAATCACAACTGTATTGCTATTTGACCTCTGTCAATGAGTATTTGTTAGAACTGTAAGGTGATGACTTCATTTTTTAATTGCTCAAGTCACACCCACTGGAAGTTAAAGGTAAACACTCAAAAGAGCTGTACTGGAGGGAATGAGTTAACATGTTTCTGCATAAACAGGTGAGGGAGTCCAACAATACCATGCCAGAACAGTCCATGACTACTAGTGGTGTGTACTATGCTGGCTAACTTTGTCAGCACTGGATCCATCCAGGACTGGAATTGATTTTGGGCACCATCTAGGGCCATCCATGGGTAGATCCTGGGGAACATCTCCAACTACAACCAAGGTTGACAAGTCATATGTCATCAAGTGATGCCAGTGCTGCATAAGCAGTGCTGTATCCTCTGGCATGGTACACCCTGTGCATGCCAACCTTATGTCTGGACCCTCTCATGACCACAGACACTATGGTCAGGGGGAGCTGGACATGAGGGCAGGTGTAACCTATGGACATTTACCACCAGAGACCTCAAAGCAGTATAATCATATAGCACTGATACTCTAGGTCACTGTGCAGTTGGCACCTGCCATCCTGCTTGCCAAGGAGCACAGACTTACTAGCTGCAAAATGCAGACTGTAACTGCATATCAAGGACAGTACAAGAGTTATGGTGGCATTGGACTCCCATGCACCTCTCAGCTATAGTAGGTATGTCCATGTCAGAGGCCGTGCACATATCAGAGGTTGCATCTGGTAGGGATACAAGCAGACCTCATATGTAACTCTCACCTAGAGATGGTTGGACAGGGTCTGGTGAGATTATACAGCAATGACCTAAATAGCTGCCTCTGTACCAGAGCCAGGTGATGGTCAAGTGGGGCCCTAGACAGGGTAAAGGATCAGGCCACCCCCATAGCAGCACCCCCCCCCCACCAGTCCAGTGCCCCATTACATAGCTATTTCTCCCCAGTTACCACTGTTCAAACCTGTCAATGTGCATACTATTTGCTTTACTTCTACAACAATTAGAGATATTTAAAGCTTTTATTTCAAATGTTAGAGCACAAATACTGATAGTCATTTGCTAAACTAAACAATACAGTCTCACAATCAAAACAGACTTAACATGATCAGAAAGCTTCTCTGTCCTTGAAACTCATATTCATTGAAGCAACATTGAAACCACATTAAAAAAATGCATCTGGCAAGTGGTGGATTAAGTTTACCTGTTGGTGGTTTTCAAACCATGGACCCCCTTGCACACATTTTTGGACCATGCATGCAGGCATGTGTTCTTTGATGCATCATCCTGATTGTACTAATTTATATTCCTTGTACAGTACAGCACCACTTGTTGGCATGTGTTTTAAAATTGTAGGTTTGAACTTTTTGCTAGTAAGCAATGAAACAAAACATATGAACCAATAATGATAAAATTGCCCATTACAGAACATTTCAACCACAAAAGGCCACTCAAACTTTGGTCATTATAATCCAATATACACAGTCTCAACAGAAGTAAACTTCACTTCAATAATTCCACATTATGGAGATTGATAACTAATAAAGAGGTTGCTGCTGCTAAACAACTGTACATTTCAGTGTTTCATGCACAAATTCAGTTCCAGCTGCCCTTGAAGAATAAAGTGCCCATGTTACATTTAAAAAAAAAATTGGTAAGCTGCTAATATTGCAATAGGGAATAACTGTCAAACCAGCAACAGATTCATAGTTACTAGGCATCTTATCCAAAGGAGGACACACTTATGACAGCAGCATCCCCACCCCCCCTTAAAGGGCTCTATAATAACAACATTCTATCTATATGGTGTAGGAGTAGAACCCACAACTATCTTCACCAAAGGCAAATATGCTATTTGTTGTGCTACTAACAAAAATTAAAAAATTTAGAGCACAAACACTGATGGCTATTTTCTAAATAAAACACACATTGAACACAATCTTAGTATGAATAACAGTAAATCTTTTTTCCCACAAAAGTCAATATTCCTTTAAAACATACAGAAACTCAATATTCCTTGCAAATGCATATAAACCCAATGTTCCTTGGAAATGCACAGAAACTCAAAATTATTTGAAAATGCACGGAAACTCAACAATCCCTAAAAATGTATTACAACTAAACATTGTATGAAAATGCACAGAAATTCAAAAATTTTTGAAAATGCACTGAAATTCAATACTGTTTGAAATATACCTACTGATGACAGTTTGGTAGTTGGTGTAGCAGATTCAGGCTCGGGGGTTCTGTATTCAAGGTATAGAGTTAACATTAATTATCTTTTAGTCTTGAGTCAAGAATAGCTCTTTAGGATGTGCAAAACATTTCCTTTTTATTTAAATCCACATATGTCAGCGCTGGGAGACGGCCTTCACAATGTTTCCAAATCAGTCTCACCACAGAGCAAAAACATACAATTTTTATACATTTTGTTATCAGCAGATTTGTGACATTTCATTTCATTTAACAAATAGGGTTTCTGCAGATCCTCATGATTCTGGCTTAATGCTGCAAGTGAACACTTAAAAATCATGCTTTTAGTAACAATAATGTTTTAGAAAAACACAAGTCACCTGGCCTGGCAACCATTCTTATTTTTCGACCTTGCAAATTTCAGTACCAGTAACATTTTATTTCTCCATCATTCCTTGTAACTACTCATCCCAGCCTGGGAAGGTCCGAGCTCACATAAAACAAAATCTCTTTCACACTGTGTACTTTCCTCCCTTCCTGGGCATTCCAGATTCTGTAGATCATAGTACATCCCTTAACCCCTTCAGCACTTTCTTTACCTTTAGTCATCTTTTAATACACTTTACAGCTTAATATTAGAATGCAGTTGTGAAACACTTAGAATTACAATAAGTATCTGTGGTTTACATAACTATGCATTTTATATTACATATAATTTTTAACATAAGTATTTATTTAACATTTTAAAAGGTATAAAATGTAAGTTAATGCACATTTTGTGTAGGATAACAATGAGAGATGCATTTTTCTCTAACAGAATCCCCCCTTTGATACTATCAGTTGGGGGAATTCAATAATGCCAACACAGAGTGATTTTTCCATGTAGGCAGAGTGGCATGGATCTAACACAGAAACCAGCGGCCGTGTGATCCAATAAACAGAGCTGAGGGGTGTACATGAGCGTGCAGACACTGAGGTGTCTGCAGAATGTAAATAACCTCATAAGGAAGTGAAATCCATGCAAATTAGGTCAAATGAGAGTGCTGGAGTGATCCAGCAAGCAGATCGTGCACACCCCATGCTGGTGTCCAAAGTGTACATGGAAAATTATCGTGTACAAGAAAGCAAAAATTGAACAGGGGTCTGTAAAAACCCATTTAGAAGGTCAGGGATTGCATATTGGGAACAGATATGTGCAAAACTATGCCCTGTATGTGCAGAAAATAATGCAAAATAATCACAAGCATGCCATTATGCAAAAAAAAAAAAAAAAAATTTAAAACTGTATAATCCAAAAACAAGACATACGTGAGAATAATGCATTATAGGGCCATGCAAGCAGTATGCACAATGGTAGATTTCAGTGGTTGCTAGGAAGGCAGGCCCTAGAATAGTGAAGTTACCAAGTTGTGTGCACATATCAGTATGCAAATGAGCTGGGGTTACTAAATAGCAAAAATGGGCTACTGTGTCTGCAGATAAAATTGGTGTAGCCCCTGAACCGTGTTGATGTCCACAGAAGAGGTAGCTGACATCAAAAGGGAGTGTGTCACATTATGTTTAAGTGGAGTGGAGCTCAGTAGCACCTGTTTGAGTGCTATTCAGCTCAGCTAAGCATGGCGGTGTGTCCAGTGTTACTAAGCAGTGTTTATGCTAGTGGTGTGGGTTTGCATGCTGCACCACAGTGCTTAGCAGGGAAGGTAGTTAAAAAAAAGGTAATAGCCTGGGAAAGCCAATTGTATAAATTACTGTTAATCCCTGTTCCACAGACACTGGGCCATTCAACCCCCTCAGTAATATACCTGACAGGTAGAATGCATCATAGTTAGCCAATCACACAGGCTACATCTGCAGCACACCACTATAAAGTATGCATACACCCTACAATCTGATTTTTCCCACATACTCTGCACCATTGGAGTACACACTTGGGAATTTTAACTGACAGAATGCTAGGGGCTGCTGCTGCTCTGCTATATCTGTATGTGCTAGAGGCCGAGGGCAGTGCTGATGCTGCTGTTGACAATAGGTCTAGACTGAGAAGGAGAAGAGTGCTCATGCCCAGGGTAACCTTCCAGGGGTTACATGAGCTGGAGATTGTAGAGCACTACAGGGTGGACAGGGACATACTACAATAACTCACCTAGCTTTACCACCCTCAACTCAGACCCAGAGCCAACAGAGGGGAGCCCATCCCAGAAGAAACAAGGGTATGTGTAGTCCTTAGAATAGAAGCTACAGGTACTTTTCAAAGACAAACTGGGAACATGATGGGGGTCTCACAGGCATCAGCATCCAGGGTACAGCACCAATTCCTGGCTGCCATACAAACACATGCCAGTGAGCACATTTATTTATCTTGCAACCCTGAGGAGAGAGCCAGTAGTATGCATCTCTTCCACCATGTAGCACACTACCTTGAGGTACTGAGTGCCATCGACTGCACTCATGTGAACATCAAAGCACCGCCCAGTGAGGAGGGTAGAGTCTACATCAACCACAAAGGGTGTCACTCCATCAACTGCCAGGTCATATGCAATGCCCAGGGCATTATCATGAGTGTGTGCGCCAGCAGCCCTTGCAGTTATCATGACTCCCATATCTGGCACATATCACAGCTGTACCAGACATTTTCCAAGGGGGGACATCCCATATGGTTATCAACTGGGGGATGCTGGCTATGCACTTGAACCATGGATGATGACAACCATCAGAAATGCAGACACACCTACTGAAGAATATCATAATGAGGCACACACAGAAACTACGAATATCATAGACCATGTGTTTAGCCTACTCAAGTCACGGTTCCACTGCCTCGATATACCAGTGGAGCTTGCAGTACACTCCAGCCACATGTGCACAGATGTTCACAGTATGTGCCATGCTACACAATATGATCCTGTGGAAACAGCTGTGGCAGGAACATCACAGGGGAGGGACACACAGGCCCCCACCAGTGTCAAGGTCCCCACAGCCACAGGAGGACTCAGAGGTGGAACCCCCTGAGCCTGTCCCTGTAGGCAGACATAGGCATGCCCAGTATGCCTGGCCTTGGCAAAGAGGCAATGCATAGCACATGCACTGACAACCTAAGGTACTAGGGACTGACACCTCACTCCAACTCACATACATAGTATTAGAGATGCCACCCAGACCACACAAGCTGTACCTTGCCATGTATTGGCTGCATACTGCATGCATCCGACAGAATCAACCCTGAAGCACTGTTATCTCAACTGCTGCAGGCACAAGGTAAGTCACTCTTCTTTACAACAAATGTATGGGGTACTAGACTACAGTTGCATATGTATGGACCTGCTGCATGTATGCAAGGGAATAAAGTGGGCTACTGGGCTACCTGCAGAGAACTAACGGCTATGTGGGACAACAGGTATTTTCTGTCCAATACTGGCTGCCCCATAAAACCCACTGCACTATGTGAGGGAAATGCCAAACAGTGGGACCATAGGACAGATGCATAACTGTCAATGCTAGAGTCCCCTACCCCCAATGCAGCCATGTTCCCATACAACTGCAGTAACAGTATGTTAGCAAGGTCATACCAGCAGACCACATAGTCCCAGGGCTGTCTCACACAACATGGCGACATATCCTATTTTCTCAATATGCAGGGGTCAATGTTATGTCTGTCTGCTGTTGCAGTGTCAGGAATTAAACTTCATTTTCTGGTGGCTGGTGTGGCTTAGCGGACTAAGTACATTAGCATGGTAGATAGTGTTCATGGTTTGAAGCTGGCTGCACCTACAAATTTGCATGTGAGGTACTCCTATGGTAGCAGTCCCGCAGACTTATAAAATATGTCACTATTTGTTACTGCAAGAAAGCTGTACACTGCCAGAGAGAATGGAGGAACAGGGGGCCACAACTATGGACATTACACAAGTACTGAGTAACCTAGAAGGTGGCTAGTATAACCGCAGGTTGTAACAAGTCAGAGCAGCAGCAGGATGTACAGGCCATCACGTAACTTTGTCAGTACCTACAACAAGTCAGTGGGCAGCATGTAGTTGTATATTAAGAAAACAACACAACTGTGAGGAGCAGAGCAGACATATAGGGTGGAATGCTGGGCATCATCAAAACATGAAGTCACAGGTGAGAAGTCTGTAACCCTGTGTGAGGTGTTATAGCATGTACCCCTGTCACAGCATACCTACAACTACCTAGAGCAGGAAATATGGACAAAGCCATGAACATGAGTGGGACAAAGGCTCACTTATAAGAAGAAGGATCAACTAGTGGCAACAAAAATGTAGGCAGTGCAGAGAATAACAGGTCGTCCAGTGGCATGGGTTCCCTGTTGTAGATGGAGTTAATAAATCATCTGTCTGTCATCAGTTTCTAACATCAATTTATAATGATTTGCCACTGATGTACCTGAAAATCACAATGCTATGTAAAATGTACCAGACATATGATGCAAAACCCTGTTCAGTCGATTACAATTTGTACACAACCTAGCTATGACTCGGATATTATGTGCAGCACACAGCCGGGGAATCCCTTGGACATAATATCAGGGAGGTGCTGGACTGTTGAATCTGGTGCAGCAGCCAATTGGCTATAGCACACAAACTCCTGGACTGGAGTACAGGTAGGTCTGGCCTGGAGTCACCTTGTAAGTACTGATGGTCACACTGGGCATGCTCCTACACTTAGCTAATTTTGGCCCACGTCTGATGGCTCATATGTAACAGCAAAGAAGATCCTCCTGCCCGAAAGGCAATTGCACAGCCCCACAATATATATAGATCTATAAAACAGTATTGATTTGAGTTTACTTTCACACTGATGAAGGCTGTGTTTTTTACCAGCCGAAACCAGTCTGGGTATTTGTTTTTGATGCTGCATTAATAATTAAGTAACTTTAGTTTCACAGTTTGCTGGCTCATTACTTTTTTGGTGGATTTGATGGCTCATATGCCCAAAGAACTGAGATGTGAATACATCACTGTGCATACAGACAGGTATGAATATGTATCTGTCTCTCCCTATCTCCCTCAGACACGATTACCCTTATCTATCAGTATGTGGCACACACACACACACACACATATATATATATATATATATATATATATATATATATATATATATATATATGTATCTATATATTTATATATATATATAATATATATATATATATATATATATATATATATATATATATATATATATATATATATATATATATACATACATACAGTGAGAGAGAGAGACACACACACATAAAAGTGTACAGTGATGTAGTGCTGCAGCCACTTGTATACCTGCGGCACGTGCAAGTAGTACTGTGAGCTGTACTGTGTACTAGTAAGTAGGCAGGGGTTTTAATCTCACATCACCCACTGTGTGCATGTGTGTGTACGTGTGTGTGTGTGTGTGTGTTTATTTCCCACACAGCAGTACAGAAATCCCTATCAAGCCTATGTCTGTGCAATGGCCAATCATTTTATGGCCCTCTGACTAGCATCCTCCATAACAGTGGCTTCCCTGTCAATAGCTGCTGATGTCATCCACCTGAACAGCAGTGGTAGACACCCTCATAACACATGGCACATGTGATAAGCATGTAGTGCAACAGTATAAATGGCTAGATAGGTGGGGGTCCTAATCTTAAAAAGGGCAACTGTGTGTGTGTGTGTGTGTGTGTGTGTGTGTGTGTGTAAATATACCCATTTGAAGCAGTGTGTCTGTCTCGCCTATCTGTATGCAATGGTTATACATTTTCAGGCCCTGTCACCCCCCCCATTGTCCTCCTTTAAAGGGCCTGCTGATGTCATCTACCTTAACAGCATTGGCAGACACTCTCAGAACACATAAGATCCATGATGTATGTGATAAGTACGTAGTACAGTAGTATCAACTACTAGATAGGTAGGGGTCCTAATCTCAAAAATGGCAACTATACCTCCTTGAAACAGTGTGGCTGTCTCGCCTACCTGTGTGCAATGGTTATACATTTTTAGGCCCTGTGAACCCCCCATTGACCTCCTTTACAGGGCCTGCTGATGTCATTCACCTTAACAGCACTGGCAGAACCTCTAGAAACACATAAAGCTCTGTAGTGCATGTGATAAGTATGTAGTACAATAATATAAACTACTAGATAGGTAGGGGCTCTAATCTCATAAAGGGCAAGTGTGTGTGTGTGTGTGTGTGTGTGTGTGTGTGTGTGTGTGTGTGTGTGTGTGTGTGTGTGTGTGTGTGTGTTTGTGTGTGTGTGTGTGTGTGTGTGTGTGTGTGTGTGTGTGTGTGTGTAAATATACCCCCATGCAGCACTGTATCTGTCTTGCATATGTGTGTGCATTGGTTATACATTTTAAGGCCCTTTGAGTAGCTGATGGTCCTAAATAGCCCTCATCTAAGTATGCATAAATGCTATCTGTCACCACCTACATTTGTAAATATGGCACACTCAGGTGACATGTAGCAAAGGTAGGATGCATCGTCACAGGGTATGCATGCAGGATTATGCTGTCTACCTCCATTGCCCCTGACACACTGTTCTACACATACACACCTAGGTAACCATGCACATATACAGCTGCTCCTTGCTGATGTTATATTTCTGCTTTGCAACCATGCCATCTTGAACTGCTCTACTGCCAGCAAGTCTCCACAGTGTAGCCACTCAGACATCTGTGACAGAAACATACAACGTTCTGAGAGACACCTATCAGTCTGCAACAACACCGCCAATCTAACATCATGCAACAACTGTACAAACACTTTGACATGTACTCATGATGCACCCCAGCATACAACACCTGTCATGGCATAACACAACTGCACTGCAACATGTCATGTACTGTACTATAGACACCCTGTGTATCAGACACATATTTGCATATCCCTGCATCAATGGTATGGAAGGTAGGGATGTGGCACAAGTATCATCACATGCACAGGGTGTGGTGTGGGGGTTCCAGAGGCCTAAGCTGTGCCAAATGGTTGACATCATGTGTGTGAGTCAGGAAGGGGTGCTGGTCAGCTGGGCCATGGAGAGGTGCTGTGTGTGCCTGTTGCTGACCTGCAGGTGACAGTAATGTATGAGTGTGTGCATGTGCACAGTCAAACCATGTGCTAGCCCTACATATGGGTATGTTCGACAGTTGTGAACCATACATGGCAGAATGGACAGTTTACCGTCTCTGGCCATGAACATGGGAACTGGCTCTGCCAGGAGTGGAACTAGCCCCACCGTGCCCAGGGTCAGATGCGGTACTAGTCACTGACAGTGATTAGTGTCTGCTGGGCCAGTGTCCCTCACTGGACCACCAAGGACCATGTGCCCATGGCCTGCCATGTCATGGTGTGGACAGCACCCTCCCTTCTGCAGTGCTGGAGGTACTGCCACTACAGGAGCATGAGTGTGCACAGCCACATGGACTCTCAGTGGATGTTGTTGCTGACCTAAAGCCACATGTCTGATGCCCTACTCCCACCACATGCTCTAGCATAGGCATTGTGCGTTCAAGGACTGACAATGTCTCACCCCACCGTCTGACCACTACATCAGTGTAATGATGCATGGCATCACCAATGCAGTGGAGGGAGTCACGGATGTCAGACAGTGATGTATCCATGATCCTTAGCATCCATCTGGTGTTGCATTCGGAATGTGCCTGTGCCTCCATGATGGACGGAAACATGTTTTGGGTGACTCGTGATGTGACACCTGTGACAGATCGTGGATGGGCAACAGTCCTCCTTTTGAGCACCTCTGTTGATCTGCCTGTGTGGGACTTCACCAGGTCACTGGCTATGGCCAGTGTCTACACTCACTGATGCCATTGTTGCCACACTCTCACTATCCATTATCTGTGGCTGCAAGGAACTGGGTATTTGTGGACATACTAACTGTGTGCAGGGACAAAGGGGGAGGAAGTGGGATGTAAACCCATGGGATAGATTCAGCCTCCAACAACCCCACCTGTGCCTTACTATGGCCACCATCATTATTAGAGTCTGATGAGCCACTGACATCAGGTTGTGAGGGAGACAAACTCCAACTCCCATGGTCACCTGTGTGGAGGAAGACAAAATAAGTACATTACTACCTGCACTATTATGTATGGTGATACACACACACATATAGGTGAGATACTACAACGTAAGTGCACATACCACATCTTATTTCTGATCCCATGCACAACACACATGCAGACTCCAACATACACACACAAGACAGGCCAAGTAAACCACATGCACTGCAGCTACATCTGGTTAATGTTGCCACTACTATACACCTGTGAGATAAGCAATATGTCAGTGTATGTGATAGAGCTATACCTAAAACACAGTGTATCTGTCTTCAGCATACTATTGCCCCCTGCATGCATAGACCTTCACAAAAATAAGTGGAAATATGTTGCAGATCCTACACATACACTACTGTGATTACTCATACAATGCACTGCAGTTAACCCCTTTGAGATGGAGCATACAAGTAGTGTACTTTGGCTAAGCATATCAGTTGTGCATACAGCAAAACAGAAGCCCTTAACATTGTTTGGGTATATATGAGCCATAATAATCATTATCACACTCACTGGGTACAGGACGTTGAACTCTGGCCACACCTGACGGACCTATGGAAAGGTGAGGGAGAGGTATTGTCTGCAATAACAAATGTGGTATTGTTACAGGATAATATGTGCATATAACTACATGTACAGTAGATACTATGATACTGCCTACATTGCTGACATTCTGAGTATGTGTGCACAGGCGTGTGCTACAAACAATCTCCCACTCTCAATGCAGATTGACCTGACATCAGTGTACTGGTATGCACAGGCTGCTACAATGACTGATACAGTATTGCAGTGATGCACACACAAGGCTTTCCTGGATACTCCTCTGCTGTGGAAGCTGTGGCACCCAACTCCATGATGTGTGGGGTGATGGATGCTTGGGAGCAGGTGGTTGATCCCAGGTTTGCCAGGAATTCCTCTGTGGCCAAGAGTGGTTCTATTGCAGCAGGCTCCCCACCAGTGGCAGGATGGTCCCTGGCCACAGCAGCGTCCCTTTTTTTGGAGCATTTACCATGTCCATTGCCCTGTGATGGACCTACTCCTAGCTTCTGTCCTGTAGCCCTACGTGGTTCATTGCTGTGACAAGGTCAGCCCACATTGTAGAACATTGCTCACGATAGTGGTGAGTCCTGGAGAGCAGACTGGCATGATGCAGTCTTTAGCCATCCAGGATCACATCATTTTCCCCACTGTAAATGGCAGGTGCCTCCATCTATACATCCTTTCTGAAAGACAAGAATAGGGGAACACATCACAGGACCACATACTTTGCTTTCCACTATGTACAAACCCTAGACATCGACATTGGCCTGCACTATGCACTGCTACCTCTCACATCATACCCCACCATCTATCAACACAGTCTGTATGTGGCTATCAGCAGCATAGTAGCAAAACCAGTTATGTCCCTGTGTGCCGTGATGGAGTGTGCTAAATGTCTACACTCCCATCAATGCCATCTACTGTGTTGTGTCCCCTATGGCCAACATCTCAGTACCATGTCAGACAGTCACAGTTCGACAAATAGGTGTATGTTATTATGAGTATATGGGGATAGTCCAGCAACAACCATGTGCCACAATGACAGACAGCAATGCAAATGTGCTGTAGGGTATTTTCCTTGTAGGTGTCCTACTTCTCCAGTACACAGATGTATGCAGAATGTGTACGTGTGCCTGATATATGTGGTCCCTTTACAAGAAACTTGTGGATGCCTAGCAAACAGTTGGACAACAACTGTTGGTTGTTCTTAGATTGTGGATAATCTGGCTGTCACATGCCAGAACCCTCAAAAAACAATTTATGCTACACTAATATCTGCTACTGTATTCATATATGTGCATTGTATGATCATTATGTACACTCTGTCACTGAGGTTGGACCTGTGTTTCCCCAGTACTAATGGCTATGACCTGCAGTCCTGCTGTACGGGGTAGCCATATCTCTCAAGTGATGAGATACAAATGTCGACAACACAGTGACCCAGCCAGAGTGCATCAGGGACAGTCAGGGACACCAGTACAATGTCTGGGCTATTCCTGTGTGACATTCACACACTGAGAGGGGCTGCATGACAGTACATCATGTGATATGTCATCTGTGCCATCATTACTCACTGTCACTATATCTAACACATAATTCGGTGGAATTCATACAGGAGCCGACCATTGTAGGAGGGAGTGAGAGGGCCACAGCTGTGATCTAAGTCACATCAGGCAGCATTGTAAGCCATGGCTGTAGCTTTTGAACAGCAGACTATCAGCAACATGTCATTCCCAGAGATATACTACAGGCCTGTTAATGTAATCCCTATTCCCCATAACTGCATTTTCCCATCTGTGTCCCATTAGATGGGGACTTGTATTACATACCTGGGAGAGTGCTGTACTACTTTTGTGCAGAAATCCTGAAAAAAAAAAACTGATTCAGAAAATGCAGTCTGGCTTGGTAAAGCAAGGTACAGACCTGTTTACCATAGGCAGCTTCTTGCCTTTTGTAGGTAATGCTCAATAACAGGTGATTGTCTGTGCACCAATTAGTGGCTTAGACTTGCTAATTACATCCAGAACAGCTGGGTTGCAATTTCATTAGCCAATGACATGACACAAGAGTGCAGTATTTAAGGCTTTCATGTAGGCCTTGGCCCCTTTCCTAGGCTTTCAGAAGGACATTACTAAGGTGTGGTGACTACAGCAGTGCAGATGGTATATACAAATACTGTCCACTGCTGGGATTTATGTGGCATATCCACAATTTGCATGTTATGTTTGAGCATTGTCAAATGACTTTCTGATTGTGTGGCAGTATACTGTTAAACAATGTGGGTTGAGGTCAGTAAGGGGGAAGCCAGGTGTGGGTGTCATATGTCAAACACATCAGAATAAGCATGCTGCTGCAGTAGATGCTTGTCTATCAGTTGTGTATGTTTGTTGGGGCAGATTGTGACACATCCCTGTTGCTTGACCTCTGCCCCCCCCACCCCTGTATGGATGTAGTGTGGATAACCTGTTCTAGGGGGGTTGTGAGGTAAGGTTGGTCTGCAGCAGGTAGCTGAACATACTGCTGAATATTTTGCAGGCTGCAGCTGCTGCTTTTTGCCCAGGACTCATACAGGGGAGTATGAACACATTGGAGGACAGCAAGCTATATGTGTCAGTGAGGGAGCAGTGTCAGGTCTGTTGCTACAGCAGAGCCAGGGTGAGGGTATCCATAACAGTCCAGGTGAGGCATGTGTTTAAGGCATATGTTATGTAACAATGCCATGCAGAGAGTGGTAGGTGACATTTAGATAGCCTATACATATTTATGCAGTGTGTCCTTACCTATAGGCTAAGCAGTGAATGCAGTAGCAGCAACCCATTTTGGTTAAAATTGCAGGAATCCGTCATTATTTGTTGTATTCACAAGTATATCATTGAAGTGCAACACACTGAATTCAAACTCAGGACTGTGGGTGGTAAAATGTACAGCATGCTAGGAATTTAACAGACTGAGCTACTGAGTTGATACTGCAGCAGGTGTATCTGCAAGTTATATGTGCATGCATGCAGTCTGTTGCACAGGAGTTGCATTAACATGTGTGTTTGGATGGGTACGAGATGTGACACTGAACTGTCTGTCATGATTTTCTAACCTCACTGTGCACTGAATTGCTAGTACTTTAGTGCACAGAAAAGGTTTTGTGACAAATGTGCCAAAAGTAGGCGGCACAACTGTAGTGATTCTGCAACAATCTGTGCAGTTGACAGCTAT
Organism: Protopterus annectens; assembly: GCF_019279795.1. Lineage (NCBI taxonomy): Eukaryota > Metazoa > Chordata > Ceratodontiformes > Protopteridae > Protopterus > Protopterus annectens. Next base: position 528,535,130 of record NC_056730.1, on the reverse strand, counting down.
ACCTGCTGTCCCAGGGCTCACGTACATACATCATTATTTATTTGGCTGTGTACTGTTTTGGTGTCTGCATCACAGTCCCATGTGCAATGCCAATTTTCCCATTATATGTACAAGCAATGTGTCATTGGCAGTCAGGATATGTTTATGGAAACACCTGTTTTACTTCAGAGCTGAGTGGCCTAGTGGGATAATGCACTATGCTGTAACTGACAGGGTCTTAGGTCCAAGACTTGCCAGGGATGATTATTTTGCAGATGTGCCTAACAGTGTCAGAAACAGAGAAGGCGATTAAGTTTTAAGCAGTGTTAAGTGGGTTTGCATGACACACCACACTGCTTAGCTCCACTTAAACGCATGCTAATTTAAAAAAAAAAAGAAAATAAAAAAGGGGGTGATTGAAAAGTGGTGAAATAGAGGGAAAACATACTGAAAGGCAGGTAGGTATGTGCAGGATGGGTGCAGGAAAGGACCATAGCTCTCAATTTCTCCTACATCAACAGCTGTGCAGGTTGTAGAGAATTTGGAATTTGAAGCCTCTGAGGGCAACATAAATGTGTTGATTGATTCATGTAATGATTAAACTGTGCAGTGCATATGGGTGTAAAATGTAGAGCTATGTATGGGGCGATATTTTTTGTGGGACAGATGTCCATTTTTTTAAGGAGGGAGTGGAATGTTGGGGAAGGAAGATAAGTACATGTGGGGAGATAAGGTGGGTAGGAGAGGTAGCATTTGCAAACAGACAAGACAGCATACAGGGGTGGAGTGTGACACATGAGGGGGATACACACCTAGGACAGGGAGGGTGTTGTCGAATTGGAGAGCCATGTGCCTCCAGACAGCAGTAATGAGACTGAGTAAACCATGGGCAGTCAACACTGCTCCTTCACTGCCCCAATGGTAGCTGTGCTGGGGTACTGGGTACCGGGGCCACCTTGCCTCTCCAGGTTGGCCAGTCTGCCCTCAATCCGGCACAGGTGATCCTTGTATCCATGGTGCTCAATCCTGCACACCATCCCTGGTAGCTGTTGCTGGGTGACAACTCCGCTTCCATGCCCACTCCTGTGGGGATGGGCCCCATCCCGAGGCAGTACCTCCTGTAGGTGGTGAAGGACCAGCAGAGGGGGCAGAACCAGGTTGGGTCCCAGACATGCTGGGACCTGGTGCCATAGCCGGCTGAGATAGGGTAGATGGATTGCCAGGAAATGGACTACTCAGTGCTGTGGTGCTGAGGTTTTTCAAAGTGTATAGATTAGTAATGAACAGAACATTTAGTTAGTTATAACAGCATGCCAGAACATTGCAAATAACCCAGTGACATAACACTGCATAGCATATGGAACACAACAAGTGGCATAACAGTCAGTATTGTAACAGCATGCCAATAACAGTTACGGCATAAGGCCAACAACATAGGTAATTCAACAAGGTATATTAGTATGCAACCATTGTAATACATAACAATAATAAAACACAAGTCCCAACATAACATTTTGAGAACAACGTATGTTAAAAGTAAACCATACCCGATGTATGACAATAATAAATTATGATGCAGATAAGGGGTGGGAAGAGAGAGAAATACATTCCATTGCTACCAGTATAGGCTATACTGTTTGCAACAGTACTCTGATATACTCTACAGGTCTGCCCTTACTTTATGTATACAAGTGCCCTATAGCTTCTGTAGCACCTACATACCTCTCTATCTGCATGGGACAGTATGGGCCAAGCTGTAACACCTACTGGTATTCAACTTCAGGAGACTATTACATGTCAGGGGGACATATATGATTACCAATGTGTACTGTGGATGATGAATCTGAGTCCAAGGGATTTGGTAACAGTGATCACAGTCTGTGACAGTGTGACACTTGAGAGACATGTATCTTGCACAGTACAGAGAGTTTATCTATCATGCCATCCTTGTCAGGCATGGAGTTAAACTATCAACAGACATTCACAGACATGCTAGGCATACATCTGTACCAAAATTAAACAGTTTTATTTATTTTATTAACTTTTATTAGTACTGTCCTTGTTGACTTCATTTACTGATGTCTTATCACCTTGCTGAGCAATTCTATTATAATTCTGGTACATCTGAACATACAAATTATTAACCCATTCAAACAGCTACTATAGCAATTTATTTACCTCTAATTCCTGTGGGGAGAACATCTGTTAACAATACATAACTGCTTCTATAAATATTTAGTAGCACTTGTCCCTGAATTCAAACCCCGGTCTGTGTGTGACAAAATGTACATCACACCTAACATTTATCAAACTGAGCTACTGGGCCACTGCTGAATATTGATTGATGGATATATGCTTAGAGCTCACCTAGTAACAAAATATGACCTGGTAATAGAGGTAGAGTGTTATACAAGACTGCAGTGACACTTGAACACACATGCATGAGATTCATGCATGACAGAGATAGCAGGTGAACTGTGCATTAATGCATGGAATGCAGGTGTAGGCAATTAACCCCTAGTGAGTGGGAATATGTGTGATGTGTGCAGACCATATCAGAGTGCTGGGTTGGCTACCTGACTCATATACAGTTGCAGATGGTATATTTACAGTCTACAGCTATTACAGTTTCATACTTGCCTGCAGCCGAATACCGAAGAGCAGGAATGCATATAGTTGAAATGAAATGGCTAACACAAGACAATCCTGAGATACACAATATGCCTTGGGTGTTCCTATTATTGGTTCAGATCTTAGTGCAGAACAAATATTATAATGCATTATATCTTGTAGTACAGCTCCACATCTACAGTTTAGCAAAACACTCTTTATTAACTAACCTTCAGTCACTTAGTGGTAATATTCCTGGGTCTATATTACCATATTGACAGGGCTGTTCATCAAACACCTGTACATTGACACATGTACACCAAAATACTTAAATGTCGAAATGTTGTTGTCAGGAATTTGCTGTTTCCTCCACTGTAGTGTGATCTCGGAGTTAATATATCTAAGTAGGGGGTGGGGGGCACACACCCCCACTTCATTGTGTCTGTTGGTTTGTTTTGTTTTTTGTTGTCCTAGCGATTTTTTTTCCCTGGAAAAAAAATCACTTTTGTGGCCATTCAACATTTAGGTATTTCGGTGTACATGTGTCCACATAAGGGCATTCGATAACCAGCCATGTTGACATGGTAATATATACCCTTATTCCTGTTTTTACTTCACAGTAGAGATGTAATACATGATTTCATGACCAACAGCCTAAATACACATATATTGCATAACGCAGCTTTATTAGGGGTGACTTCATGCAGTGACTGGTGTATGTCTACAGTCTTTATTGATGAACAGGTCTTATAATTTTTTTTATTTATTTTTTTTTTATTTAACATTTGTTTACCAGGAAAGTCTGACTTGGAACAAATCCAATTTTCAGTGGAGGCCTGGGGAGAATCACTCCAGACACATGTCTTTGAAACTTGGGAGGAAACCGGAGCACCCAGAGGAAACCCACATGACTGCAGGGAGGACATGCAGACTCCACACAGAAGATACCCCAGCCAAGAATTGAACCAGAGAACCTCTTGCTATGAGGTGACAACACTACCGCTGCACCACTGCACCATTCAGATATATACATATAATATACATATAATGCAGGTGTTGCAATACAGCTGTAATTCCACAATTAATGAGTAGAAACTTTATTTCATTAACATTATTAATGCAGTAGAACTTTATTTCCTTAACATTATTAATGCAGTAGAAACTTTATTTCCTTAACATTATCAGGTTTCATGCTTTCATCTTTATTGAACTCTACCTGGCATTACTCACTTATATCAGTCCAGGTCTATGACCACATTCATTGTAGTACAATCAAAACTCAATATACCTACTGGCAGTTACTAATTTACTCTTCTTGTTCATATGACTATAGATTGCAAGATACATCTGTACTCACCACACTCATGGCGCAACTTGGCCAGGCACCCTGCAAGGGGCTCCAGGTTGCGAACTCTCTCCTCTGCAGCTGTGAGGAGAGAAACACACCATTTTGCATACCTATCACATATTCAGAGTAGAAATTGGTAAAACGATGATAACAATACTTACAAACTGGTGGGACATTCCAGTCTCTAGCATCTTGGACCCAGGTGGCCAAGAGATCTCCTTATGACAC